>NW_026126690.1:0-193047 GCF_943737965.1 Phodopus roborovskii | reverse complement strand
CAAACATTACTTGATGATAGATAAATAACATTTATTTTATAAAGTAAATACATATAGAAATTTGTCCATTTCCCTTTGAGTTTTCAGATGTTCCTGAAATACAGGTATTATGACAAAAGGACTCTCTGTATTTCCCTCTGTCAAATCCTTTGGATTTCCACACTTTTCATTCTAGCGTTTCTTCATTTTTGTATGTTATCTCCTGTCTTTTGATTAGTTTGTATAAAGTTTGCCATTCATCAGTTTTCTAAATACCAACTCTTTGTTACATTAATTCTTTAGTATTTTTTTTTTTTATTGCACTTTTTATTGATTTCAGCCCTCAGTTTGATTATTTCAAGGCATCTACTCCTTCTGGGTGAGTTAGCTTCTTTTTTTTCAGTTTTTGCTGTTTGTTTGTTCCCTAACGTGACTATCCTCCCACTTTTTCTTTCATGTAAGCACTTAGTGCTGTAAGCTCTAAGTACTGCTTTCAAAGTGCCCCATAAGTTCAGTATGTTGTGTCTTCATTCTTGCTGAATTCAAGGAAGTCTTTATTCTGTTTTCTGTTTCTTTATTTCTTCCTTGAGCCAGGAATGGTGCAATTGCCCATTGTCAGTTTCCATGAGTTTCTATCTTTCCTGCAATTTGTGTTGTTGTTGAATACTATCTTTAAATCATGGTTGTCTGATAAGCTACAGAAGGCTATTCTTTTTTTTTTTTTTTTTTTTTTTTGCCAAGTTTTAGTGAATTTTCATGTGGAGCTGAGAACGATATTCTTCTGTGTTTGGATGGAATGCTCTGTAGCTGTCCATTAAACCCAATAGGGTATAACTTGTTTTAGTATTATTGTTTATTTGTTACTTTTATGTCTGGTAGTCCTGTCTAGTGTGGAAATGTGTGGTGTTTAAGTTTCCCACTATTAATGTGTGAGGTTTTATGTGAGATGAGTTTTACTAACGTTTCTTATATGAATGTGGTTGCTTTTGTATTTGGGGCATAGATGTTCAGAATTGAGACTTTGTCCTGATGCATTTTTCTGCTGATGAGTATGAAATGACTTTCTTCATCTCTTTTGATTGATTTTAGCTAGAAGTATAATTTTTCAGATAGTAGGATAGCTACAACTGCTCTTTTCTTGGGTCCAATTGATTGGAGAATCTTTTCCCAACCCTTCACTCTGGGGTACTGCCTGTTTTTGAAGCTGAGGTGTGTTTCTTGTATGCAGCAGAGGGATAGGTACTGTCTTTGTAACCATTCTATTAACCTGTGCCTTTTCTAGGTGAGTTAAGTCTACCAACACTGAGGGAAATTAAGGACAATTGATTGTTAATTTTCATTCATTTTGAATATGGTAGTGGTGGTATTGTGAGTATATTTTCCCTGCTTTTCTTTTGACTTCTAGTAAGGTGAGATTATCTATTGGCTATGTTTTTGGGAGTGTAGTTAATTTCCTTGGTAGGAGTTTAACTTCCATAACTTTCAGTAGGGCTGGATTTGTGGATATGTATTGTGTAAATCTGGTTTTTGTCATGTAATACCTAGTTTTCTCCATCTATAGTGATTGAGAGTTATGCTGTGTATAGTAGTTTGGGCTGGCATCTGGGAACTGTTAGCATTTGTAGAACATCTATCCAGGACCTTCTGAGTTTCAGAGTTTCCAAGGAGAACTGAGGTGTAATACTGATAGGTCTGCTTTTTATGTTACTTGGCCATTTTCCTTCTCTGTACTTAGTATTTTTTTACTTTATTCTGTATGTTTGGTGTTTTGATTATTATGTGGCAAGCGGACATTTTTGTTTGGTCCAGGCTATTTCATGTTTGGTATGCTTCCTGTACTTCATAGTCATGTCCTTCGTCGAGCTGGGAAAGAGTTCTTCAATGATTTTTGCCGAATGTGTTTTTTGCACCTTTGAACTAGGCTTCTCCACCTTTTGTCTATATGTATTATTCTTAGGTTTGGTATTTCCACTGTGTCCCTCATTTCCTGGATATTTTGTGTTATGGATTTGTTGGATTTAATATTTTCTTTGGTCAATGAATCTATTTCCTCTAATTTATCTTCAGCACCTGAGATTTTCTTTCAGTGTATGTGCTTTCTGGGAATTCCAACAACTTTTTATTTGTATTGTATTAGAATTGTATCATCTACAATCAGGAAACTTGAGTTTTTCCTTTTCAATTTGTATACACTTTACCTCCTTCAGTTGTCTCTAGGCTCCAGCAAAAAAAAAAAAAAAATTCAAGTACTGTCTTAAATTAAAATGAAATGAGTGGACATCCTGTCCTTATCATGCTCCTAATGTTACTGAAATTGCTTTGTATTTTTCTATATTTCACAGGGTATTGCTTTAGTCTTGTTGTAAAATGGCTTCATTATTTTAGATTATGTAAGGAGTAGGTTTTCCTCCCCCTGCTGGTCTTGTCCTGCCGCCATGCCAGCCCCAAACAACACTCTGAGATTCTATATTTGATATACTGCTGTTGTTCAGGTAGTAGTTTCCTTACTGGCTAGCTCTGTCTTAAGTATTAACCCATTTTTGTTAATCTAAATATTTCCACGTGGTCTTATCTTACCAGAGAGCTGGCTCTAGTCTTGCTCTCTCCAGACTCTCCATGTTGACCCCTCCTTACTGCTTCCTCTTTCCTCCTTGTCTCCTAGTCCCACCTGTCTTGCGTTCCTATTGGCCAACAGTGCTTTATTCATTAATCAATAAGAGAAACACATTTACAGAATGGCATCTCCCATCATATCCTCTTTTCTGTCTAAATAAAAAGAAGGGTTTTACCTTAACATAGCAAATATATAACACAACAGTTATCAAGTAAGAATCACAGTTAACAATATTTAGTCCATTAACATTTAGCAAGATTCAAGAAAATATTGCATCATCTATTCTATCTTTCTGAGTCTAAATTCCTATATGTAACTTATCTTTAATCCTAACTAAAGAAAACTATAACCACATATGGATATAAAGATTGTGTCCTTTATATCAATAAATTCTCCAGTATTTTGTCAAGATTTTTACAATGTCCTTTTCTTTTTCTTATTTTGTAACTGTTCGGCTCATCTCCTGGCATCTGTTTTTTTGTGCATTTTACTGGAATATATTTGTTGATGTATGTATGTTGAATTATCCTTGCAGGTCTGAAGGAAAAAAAACTTGATCATGGTGGATGATGTTTTGATGATATCCTAAATGTGTTTTTGCAAGATTTTATTGAAAATTTGTGTGTATATGTTCAAACTTGCAAGTGGTCTATGGATCTTTCTCTATGGTTGTCTCACTCTCTTTTTTTTAAAAAAGAATTTTGATGAGGACCTTCTTTTCTATTTTATGGAATAGATAATCTCAAAGTGTTCATTTTTCTTCAAATGTCTGGTTAAATTCCATAGTGAATCTTTCTGAGAGATTTTAAAATCTGCTTCTATATCATTGGTCAGCATGGGGCTGTTTAAATTATTCATGTTATCTTGATTTAATTTTGGTTGAACATATAGAGATAGAAATTCATTAATTTTTGAAAAGATGTTTCAAGTTGGAGGAATGAGAATTTTGAACAATTGATTTTCTCCATGTCTCCTTTTTCCTCATTTGCTATATTAATTTCATGATCCTCTTCATTTTGGTTAATTTAGCTAAAGGTCTGCCCATCTTGTTAATGTTTTCAAAGAAGCAACTTCTTGTTTCAAGTATGTTTATATTTTTGATTTTATATTACTGCTTTCATTCATGATGAATGAGGCATCTGCATAACATCCTTCCCTTGAGTGTTAAAGGCCATCATAGAACATGAGGCAAAAATATTATAGCAGCCATAGGTCAGGGAGGATTAGAGCAAAGAGTTTTTTCTAGCCATGCCACAGTAACTATAGTCATGACTCATCAGCTGTGGTCACTAGAACACTATCTAGCATGGAGTCAGAAATGGGAATGACACCATCCTCCTAACACATGAGTTAAAAAGGAAGAATGGCTTTTGGCAGAGGCAGAGTCAATTTCCTTCAAAATTCTGGCCCTGAAATTATTAAAGTTAATTGAAGGAAGAAGATACAAAATTGGGCATCACAGATGTGGAGACATATTTGGAGAAAAATAAATTGGTTGAAATGTGTGTGTGTGGGGGGGTGAATATGACCAAATTGCATTCAATGAAAGACTCAAGAAGTAAGTAAAACATTTTGAAGTATATTTATTTAATTATTGATGTAAAGAATGTTTTATTATATAGGAATCTTTCATTAAATACATTTAATGAATTCTATTATCTTCAATGTGTCTGCCAATGTTGTGACCTCACGCATAGAGCACAACTAATTTGCCAATAATAGTGTTTTTTATCAAATGGCAGCCAACAAAATGGAAAAGTCTTTTGCCACCTATATATTCAATATAGGGCTAATATCCAAAATATATAAAGAACTAAAAAACTGGAGTCAAGGAAACAAATAACTGCCTGGCAATTGTGGTACATGGCTTCAATCCCAGCACATGGGATGCAGAGAAAGGTATATTTCTGTGCGTTAAATGTCAGCATTGTGTACAGAGCTAGTTACAGAAAAGGCTCCAAAACTTCAGAGAACCTGAGTCTTTAAAATAGGAAGGAAGGAAGACAGAAAGAGAAATGAAGGGGGAAAGAGAAAGAGAATGAGAGAGAGGAAATGTAGAGAAAGAGGAAGATGAATTAATTTTCAAGAGAGGAAATTCAAATATCTGGGAAACACTTTAAAAATGATCAATATACTATGAAATCAGGTCAATGTAAATCAAAACTATGTGGATATTTCACCTAACTAGAGTCAGGATAGAAAAGATTAATAAACTAAATGACAGCTAATATTGGCAAGGATGTTGCAAAAGGGAAACAGTCATCCATTTCTGGTGGGAATACAAAGTGTACATCCAGTATGAAAATGGGTGAGCGTGTTCATGTGGAAGCTGGAAATAAAATATAACCCAGCTGTACCACTCTTGGACTATACCTAAATGACCCTTCAACTATCACAAAGACACTTGTTCAACCATGTTCATTGCTGCTGTGTTTACAATAGCAAGAAGAAGGGTGTTGGATTTTATCAAAGACTTTTTCAGCATCTAGGGAAATGATCATTTGGTTTTTCTTTTTCAATTTGTTTATATGTTGTATCACCTTGATAGATTTTCATATGTTGAACCCATCCCTGGATCTCTGCGATGTAGCCTACTTGGTCATGGTGGATGATTTCTCTGATGTGTTCTTGGATTTGATTTTTCAGTATTTTATTGAGTATATTAGCATCAATGTTCATGGGGGATATTGGTCTGTAGTTCTCTCTTAGTTGTGTCTTTGTATGGCTTGGGTACCATGGTAATTGTAGCCAACTCATAAAAGAGTTTGGTAATGAACCTTCTATTTCTATTGTAGAATACTTTGAGGAGTATTGGTATTAGCTGTTCTTTGAATTTCTGGTAAAAGTCTTCACTGAAGGCATCTGGTCCTGGGTGTTTTGATTGGGAGGTTTTTGATGACTACTTCTATTTCATTAGTGGTTATAGGTTTATTTAAATTGCTTGTCTGTTCTTGATTTAATTTTGGTAAGTTATGACTATCCAGAAACTTGTCAATTTCCTTTGAAATTTTGAATTTTGTGGAGTACAGGTTTTCAAAGTATGACCTGAAATTTCTCTGGATTTCCTGTGTCTGTTGGTGTGCCCTCCTTATGTCTAATTTTGTTGAATTGCATGTTCTCTCTCTGCTTTTTGGTTAGTTTGGATAAAGGTTTGTCTATCTTGTTGTTCTTATCAAAAAAAAAAAAAACCAAGTCTATGTTGCATCCATTCTTTGTATTTTTTTCTTCATTTCTAGTTTGTTGTTTTCTGGCCTCAAATTGATTATTTCCTGGCATCTACTTCTCCAGTGTGAGTTTGCTTCTTTTTGTTCTAGGGTGTTCAGGTGTGCTGGGAATTCTCTAATGTGATTATGCTACATTATCTTCATATGAGCACTTAGTGCAATGAACTTTCCTAGAAGCACTGCTTTCAAAGGTCCCATAAGTTCAGGTATGTTGTGTCTCCATTCTCTTTGAATTCTAGGAAGTCTGGAATATCTTTCTTTACTTCTTCCTTGATCTGGGAATGGTGCAATTGCACATTGTTCAGTTTCCATGAGTTTATGGTTGCTACAATTTGTGTTTTTGTTGAATTCCAACTTTAAGGCATAGTGGTCTGATAAGATACATTTTTTTGTATCTGTTGCAGTTTGTTATGTTTCCTAGTATGTGGTTGATTTTAGAGAAGGCTCAATGTGAAGCTGAGAAGAAACTATATTCTATTGTGTTTGGATGGAATGTTCTATAGATACCTTTTTAAGCCCAATTAGGTCTTAACTTCTAATAGTTCCTTTGTTTCTTTTAAGTTTCTTTCTGGTAGTCCTGTCCAGTAGTGAGAGTGGGGTGTTGAGATCTCCACTATGAGTGTAGAGGTTTTATGTGAGCTTTGAGTTTTAGTAGCATTTCTTTTATGAATATGGGTGTCATTATATTTGGGGCAGAGTTATTCAGAATTGAGACTTTGTACTGATGGATTTCTCCTGTGGTGAACATCGTACACCCATCAAAATGATAAAAATGAAAGACCTGGAGAAAAGGGAATGCTCCACCATTGCGGGTGGGAGTGCAAACTTGTTCAGCCACTTTCAAAATCAGTATGGCAGTTCCTCTGGAAAATGGGAACTAGTCTACCTGAGATTCAGCAATTCCACTCTTAGGAATATATCAAAAAGATGTACAATCATAAAGCAAGCACATTTGTTCAACTATGTTCATAGCAGCATTATTTATAACAGCTAGAAAATTGAAGCAATCTGGATGCCCCTCAAGAGAAGAATGTATATAGAAAATGTGGTACATTTACACAATGGAGTACTACTCATCAGGTTAAAACAAAAACAAAAACAAAAGCAACCCCAAAAAACAAAAAACTGAAAACTTAACTCTAACCCTAACCCTAACCCAGAATCTTGACATTCGCAGGCAAATGGATGGAACTAGATGAAAGCATTCTAAGTGAGATAACCAAGGAACAGAAAGACAAACATGGTCTGTATTCATTCATATATGGATATTAGACATAGAGCAATGGATTACCACCTCATAAATCAAAATCCCAGAGAAGCTAGGAAACAAGGAGGAATGTGAGAGAGACTTTCATGGTCCCCTATTGAAGGAGGAAAGGACAAAAGCCCCTGAAGTAACTGGGAGCATGGGGAAACGGGGATGGAAGTGGAGAAACACATCAATAGAGGGGAGCCATTATAGGTTTAGAGATAAATGTGGTACTAAGGAATTAAACAGAAATCCATAAGGATGACCCCAGCTAGGACTCTAAGCAATCATGGAGAGGGAACCGCAAGTGCCCTTCCCTTGTAAGGAGATTGATGACTTCCTTAAATGTCATCCTATAGCCTACATTCAGTAGCTGAAGGAAACAGAAGCAAAGATTCACAGCAAAGCATTGAGCCAAACTCCTGGAATCCAGTTTCAGAGAGGGAGGAGTGATGAGCAAAGGGGTCAAGACTACACTGGGAAAACCCACAGAAACAACTGATCTGAGCAACAGTGAACTCATGGACCCAGTCTGATAGCTGGGGAACCAACATAGGACCAAACCAAGCTCCATGAACGTCTGTGTCAACTAGGAGAACTAGGCAGACCATAAGGCCTCTGGCAGTGGATCCAGGATGTATCCCTTGTGCATGATCATACTTCAGGAACATGTCGCCCATGCAAAAACACTTCCTTATCTTAGGGACACAGGGAAGGGCATGAGCTTTACCCCAAATGACTTGACATATTTTGATGATCCCTCATAGATGGCCTCAACCTCACTGAGGAGTGGAAGAGGGATGGCATTGGGGGTCAAGTAGGATAGGAGGGAGAGGGAACTGGGATTCATACGTAATATAAGATTAATTCTAATTTAAATATAATAATAATAATAATAATAATAATAATAATAATAATAATAAAAGAAAGCCTAACAAAGTACTTTAAGTTCTAAGAATTTAGCTTTGCAGTATAGGCACACATATTTAATCCCTAGTTCAAGGCTACAATGAGAATCCTCTCCATCATAGCCAGGACTGTCACTCAGTGAAACCCTATGTCAGAAAAATGAAAATCTAAACACTCAGCTGGAAGGACTAGTACACACTGGGCACTGAGGAGAGTTTAGACTGGACAACGCTTATATGCAAATATTACCTACTTGATCAAATGCAAGATGAGGAAACCAGGTTAATCTGTCTAACTAGCAGCATTTACCATACCAGCCAAACACTCTGCTGAGCACCCACATGTAAGTAAGCTGACCTACGCACCTTCCAGATACTGAGAAGATGGACAAGGAGAGTCATCAGTATAGATAGTAGTAACTTGGTAGTGTAGTCTAAACCAAGGCTGACCCAGATTCCTTGGATCTAGGAATGGCGCTTCTGAGTCAAGGTCAGCTCAAAAGGAGAATATGGACTAAGGCACAGTGTAACCAAATCCTCTGCCCCATTTCTCTCACTGCTGACCTTGCAAAAGACCTGTTCCTAGGCACCGGTCTGGGGATCCACAGGGACACTTTAGTCAGTATTTTAAGGCTCTGTATGACTCATCTCCATCTTAGAAGTCTGAACCACTCCCAGGAGCTCTACAGTTATAAACAATCACTATAAAGAAACACTTCCTTAATTTACTCTGAGATCTGCCATGGGAAATGGCAGGTTTATCTGTCCCCTCTCATATCCCAATTTTATACTGCCAGGCGCTCCATCAGAAGCATTTGTCCTCTGTTGCAGGCTACATGCACTGTGTTTGCTCTGCAGCTTCCTCCCAACACTGATTAGCTGGAGATCTTTCTTGTCATCAGGACAGCATACCTCAAACCCAGACATGTCATGGCAGGTCTTATCAACTCTGTATTTTATCAGATGTTCCAATATACATTCTCCCCTTGTGAGAGGTGACAGATCTGCTCCAACACTCACAATACGTGATCATGCAGCATGATCCTAAACCCACAGAAATCAGTGGGGACTTTACAAACCTGCATGCATCACTGGCAACATAAGCCTATTAGCATATCTGCATCATAGACATATCCCTGCATGTCAACAGAAACTTCATACTTTGGTTGGGTGAAGACAGATGAAGAAAGTACAGGAAAGTCCCAATAAAAGAGTAACAGATATTTATTTTAGGCCACTCACTCAATGAAGTTAAATAGCTATCACGACCATGTGACCCTAAGGCACTAGACACTGTGATGCAGGATGATAGGACAACCACCACAGAGAGAGTAAGACCCCTTTCTTCCTTATAAGGGATCACATCTGCACACAGAATTCACACCATAAGGCAAAATCTATTGGCTGAACATGTTGCCCCTATACTACTTACCTTTGTCTAAATAACTTTGGAACACGCATTATATACAATGATAACATATCATATTTACTTTAGGAGAAAGGTAAAAAAAGATTATATCTGAAACTCACAAGAACAACATTAAGGAAGAAACACATATTTATTATCCAGGCCAAGGTTAAATGGAATATTATAGAGATTACTGCAATAGCTTTCCTATTCCAGAAAGTGGAAGCTCTATACAAGGTAAAAGAGGGTATTAGTTGTGAGTATTCAGTTGCTAACATCTTCAAAGACCTGAAACTTAAAATAGCATTACTTGGTTAAGCAAGCAGTACAGGCAGGTCAATTACTAAACATGTAAGAAATGACAAAATCAGATGGCTACCTAAGATCTCTTAGAAATGTCTAGGCAATCAACTGTCACTAAGTCCTTGAATATTTCACAGATCATTACAAGGATGAATAATATGAAAGACTGTCTTGGCAAGATGTAGCATTCTCTTTTTGCTTGTATCCTACTTATCCCATTAGTACAGTAAGTCCATGTCAGCAGTGGAAGCAAGGGCAGTTCTTTGCCCAACATGACAGTTTAGCCAAGAAGAAAACAAACTCCAAATGGAGGGTCTCATGACCACAATATAATCAGGAATATCTCCATGTTGTCAGGAACACCTCTGTCTCCTATTAACAGCATTTGAAATTATTAAGGCATTAAATGCCATATTCTGTAGGGCTTAGAAGTGTTTGAAGTTTAAATATATATGCTCAGTACATCTCTGAGAACCTAGATACCCTATCTAAAATAACTAGATATAAGTAGTATTATTGAAAATAGCCTCTAATTATTGACAACATATACATTTATTCATATTCATACATACATATATACACATACACATACACATACACATACACAAATACATATACATATATATATATACATATACATACACAAATATACATACATACATACATGTGCTTTAACCAGAGGTGTAACATGTAGGATAAGGGAAATTACCTGGAAATTTTAACAACAGTTAGGGGTGATATAATTAATAGAGAACCTAGAGCTTGAACACCAAAAGTCAAAACCAAAGCCTCATAGTTTAACAGTATGTGCTGCTATCTCTCAATGCCACTAACTATAATTTATGAGAATGGATCCAGTGCCGACTGCTGGACTGTGTAAGAACTGCAAGCATATGGAAGGAGGAAAGCATCTTCAGCAAATGGTGCTGGCTCAACTGGATGATGATGTATAGAAGAGTACAGATAGACCCATGTCTGTCTCATGCACAAAACATAAGCTCAAATGGATCAAAGACTTCAAAATACATCCAGCCACACTGAACCTCTTAGAAGAGAAAGTTGGGAAGTAGCCTTGAAAAAATTGGTAAAGGAGACTGCTTCCTCAACATAACACCAGTAGCACAGACACTGAGCTCAAAAGTAATAAATCGTAACTCCTCAAACTGAGATTCTTCTCTAAGCAAAAGACACAGTCGATAAGACCAAACAATAGCCCACAAACTGGGAAAAGATCTTCATCAACCCCAGTTCTGACAGAGGCATGATGTCCAAAATATACAATGAACTCAAGAAACTAGACAACAAAACACCAAGTAACTATATTAAAAAGTGGTGTACAGAAATGAGTAGAGAGTTCTCAAGGGAGGAATGCAAAATGGCTAAAAGACACTTAAGTAAGTGCTCAACATCCATAGCCTCTAGGGGAATTGCAAATCAAAACATCTCTGAGATTCCCATATAAGTCCTGTCAGAATAGCTAAAATTTGAGACAACATGACAGCTTATGATGGAGAGCATGTTGAGAAAAGGAAACACTCCTTCACTTCTGGTGGGAGTACACTTTAGAAATCAGTATGGTGGTTACACAGGAAAATGGAAATAAGTCTAAAACAGGACCCAGAATTCCACTCTTAGGCATGTATCAAAATGATCCACATCCATGCAATAAAGTCATGTGTTCAATTATGCTCATACCAGCATTATTTGTAATAGCAAGAACCTGGAAACAATCTAGATGCCCCTCATCTGAAGAATGGATAAAGATGATGTGTTACATTTACAAGCTAGAATACTACAAAGTGGAGGAAGAAACAGACTCTTGAAATTCACAGGCATATGGATGGAACTTGAATGGACCATTCTGAGTGAGGAAACCCAGTCACAAATAGTAGAATATGGTACATAACCACTCATATATGGATCTTAGACATAGAGCAAAGGATTTACACTGACATAGAAACTAGGATACAAGGAAGAACCAAAAGGTTCATACAGGTCTCTCACAGATGGTGAAAGGAACAACATCTCCTGAATGTATTGCAAGTGGGGTTTGGTGGGGGCGAGAAGAAGAGGGAGTTAGGACAATGAGAAGGGGATTATAGGAGAACATGTGGGACTAGGAATATTGAGTTGGGGGATGAGTAGATGAGAGCAAAAAAGGGGAGCCATTATAGGTATGAAAAGAAACTGACTCTAGAGAAATGTCCAGAGACTTAAGATGATGCCCCTAACTAACAATCTGAGCAACACTGAAGAGGCTACCTTAAATTCCCTTCCCTGATAATGAGATTGATAACTTACATGCCCTTCACAGAGACCTCAGCTGGTAGCCGATGGAAACTGAAACAAACATCCACAGCTAATCATTGAGCTGAACTCAGTTACAGAGATGGAGGAGTGATATGAACAGGGGTCCATAACAGGCTTCAGAAACACAAAGAGACAGCTGAAATGAACAAAGGGGAGCTCATGGACCTACAGACTGACAGCTGGGAAACAAGTATTGGACTCACTCAGATCCCGTGAATATGGGGCTGGGCTGTCTAAGAGACTTCTTACAGTGGAATCAGGAATCCCTGGTGCATGAAAAGACTTTGGGAGCACATTTCCCATGGAAGGATATTCCTTTAACCTAGAGGTAGGAGAGAGGGCCTGGACCCTGCTCCAAATGACTTCATTGATGGAAGGTATCATGATCACCATGGAGTGTGGGGAATGGGACAGGAGTGTGTTTGGCAGGCATGGAGGGAGGGAGAGGGATCCGGGATTGATATTGAATATAAGGAACAATAATAAAATATATACATTTTTAAAAAGCTATTTCCCAGGTGACTTGTGTGTTAATAATTAATGCTATATTGAAAGAAAAACAGAAGCAGATATCTCAGGATTTTCATATTTTGTTTATGAAATAATTTTTCAATTATTTTATTGCTCGAGTACATAGAGCAATATGTGTACATTTCTCAATAATTTGGTCTATGTGAACAATTCATGACAGCATGTCTATAGAGTACCATATATTAGGTATAGCTAAAATCATAGCAGCATGGATACAGAATGGATACTGATTTCACTATGAAGTGTGTATCCATGGACTATGTTATCCTGTCTATACTCAAGGCCACCAACTGCCTATGTGGTACTGCCTGGCCGGGAACTATCTATGCTGCCCATGCTGCATAGAACTGGCAGAGACACACATATACATGTGATCTGTGGATAGATAGCAGTGTGACACCAAACCTGAATAAAAAGCATGGGGTCAAGTATGAAAAGAAACAACTTGTTCTTTTATGTATAAAAATACATTTTCATCAAAAGGGCTTTAAAATGGCTGGCAATAAAGAGTTAATGGACTTAAAAAATTATGAAAAACAATAACATGAACAAAAAACATCAAAATACCAAAACTATAATAAAAAACCTAAAACGTAAATGAAAAACTAATGGAAAAATTGTGATGAACAGCATTCTTTTGCAAATTATCAAAAAGAACAAGAAAAAATGAAAATGTCAACACTATATCAAAAAAGCAAAAATGTTAAGCAAAAACTAAAGGAAAAGTTGAGATGAGCAGCATTCTCTTGCTACAGTTTAAAAGGCACAGACTTCCAGCCTGTGGATGGCCTTACAAGGCAGTCACCAATGTTAACAGGGTTTTCAAGCTGAGTGCATCATTTCCTACCTTGAATCTCAGGAGTTCAGTACTTGGTGGGGATGGCACTCAGCAGGTGGCTCTTGCTGTAGCAGTTCCTTCTGCAAGTGACTCTCACCCTGGGCTGTATCCTGCTCCATCTCAAGCTGTAGTTGTGTGGACCTGGAAAAGAAAAACAGGTAAGACTCAGGCCAGGACTGAACCTGCTAAGTCATGTTCAAGTCCCTCCATTGACATGATGCAGCTCTTCATCAGTCAAAACTGAACTTTTGCCTGATGTCATTGTAGATGCCACTAATGAATAAGGATCACAGAGAAGCTGGACGTGTTACTATCCCCAGGTCTAAACACATTTCATGACTTAAACTAAGCCCTGTGTGTTTTACTTTCTACTAAAAAGAATAGGAACTCCTGCTGCAGTTTAGGCATATCACTGCATAAATAACAACAGTATATTAATACAACAGTCCACAGCATAAGAACTGTACAAGTTATACATGATGAGAATTGATTGACAGCATCATTTTATACAGAGATGTAATATAGCCCTGCATCATGGAAATCAGAACAAGGTCATTAAATTAGCTCACTTGTCATTTTCAGGAGGGCAAATTGAACATGAACAGTACACAAGATAGATCCTGTCATGAGAGAGAAGTATTTCTGAGATGTGTCCCTGTGAACCCTGGCCCTGGCTGGAACCAAACAGAAAATTGTGATGGTCTTAGTACCGGACTTGAGAATCAATGTCCAGACTCCCTTTGGATGATTGGGAGAGGACAATACCAAGAAGGTTCTGGTATTGCCTGTAGCTGAGTCATAGCTTGTTTCAACCTAGAAAGTCCTTAACCATCTCTAACAAGAGAGCAATTTGAACAGGAAATGAATCAGTGATGCAGAGCGCAGTGTTCAAAGTTGAGTATCTCTTCCCTATAGCGGAGGTTCAGAAATAAATTCATCATGCCTGATGTTTTACACACTCAATCCCAAAACTTGGCAGGCTGAGGAAGACAAATCACTGTCATTTCATGAAAATACTGCTCAGAACATAGAGAGGTGAGAACACAGGAAGGGAGACTCAATTCTACAGACACACTGATGTCAAACATATGGTTTCCTAATGGATGCTCTTGTTGAATGAATGGTACATTTATCTGAGATTGCATTTTTTGGTTCTGGTTGAGACCCATGCAGGTGAAAGGAAGCCCAAAATTGATAAGACACTCTAGGCTCTACCTATTCTCCCCAGCCAGGGTACTTACCTCATCTCAGACACATCAAAGTGATGTTGCAGGTTTTCTGAAAGTTCATGTGTGTTAATCATTATCTCCTTCTGCTTCAGTAGGACCTCAAGTCTTTCCTTCAATGTCTTGAGCTCCTGTTCATTAGAAGATTGTGTTTTTAAGGAGGGCTACACACTGTCATATAATTGTAAACACATACAAGTGATCCCAAGAACTTTCTGGGCAGCAGGGCTAGTAAAATGTCAGCATTCAGGGAAGTATGATATCTTGATTCAAGAGGGAGACTGACATGAAATCCAGTGGTGTCCTCAGAAAAATACACACATGCATGATATAACACCATACCCACAGGCTTAAGGTTGATTAAGATGTAAATTCTCTCCCTCCCACAGCCTCTCTCACTCACTATATATATATGTGCGTGTGTGTGTGTGTGTGTGTGTGTGTGTGTGTGTGTGTGTGTATCTGAGAAAAAGTCAAAGAAAGAACAAGGAGAAAAGAGAGCTAGGAGGAAGAAATACCATGCCAAAATGACTGTTGAATTTAAACAAACCTTAGCAATACTTTTACAATAGTCTCACAACTCAGCTTTCAGTCCATGGGGACTGATTCTTCTGTGGAAAACTATGTTCCTTTTCTTGGCTAGATTATGTTGAGATACAGGGAATTTTTCCAGAAAAGGCCCAAATGCCCACCTTCCATAACGAGCTTGTCTAAAGCTCCCAGATGATCACCCAAATCATTGACTCTGAATAGCACACATTTGAACTTGGATGAGGTTCTCCTCCATGTGAAACAGTTCTCACTGTATATGACAATAGCCTGGCCAGTCAAATGAGCTCCAGTTTCCAGAACTCACACACTCAGAACTCTGTGCTTAGAATCTTAACTATCCTGGGTCTGTGATGGACTATGCCATTTAAGCTAGCATCTATAGGCAGAGGCAGACAGATGTCTGTGTATTTGAAGCCAGGCCAGCCTGGTTTACAAAGTCACTTCTAAAACAGATAGACTAACCCTGTCTTGAAAAAGAATCCTATCTAACATAATGAAAAGTACATGTGTGATATGTAACTGACCTATCCACTGGAATGCAGCTTCAAGCAGAGCATCAGAAATGGTTTCCCAATAATTTAGTTTCTGAACAGGCTAACTTCCCTGAAGTAATTGTACATAGACAATGAATTTAATACCTGGATGTCTTAAATAGGTGACTGGGAAGGAGCATGGATGAATAACACAATGTGTGAAAGTACAGATGTGTGGATGGGAAAATTTGCAGTCAAAGGTCAAAATGGTGCCAACCTTCATCTGTAACATCATCCTGTCCCTTACTTGTTGTTTCTGGATTTTTAGGTCACTCTTTTCTTCTTGGTTTGTATAGGTCAAGTTCAAGTCCTCCAAGTGGTGTTTCAGCAGGATCCACTCCTCATGTAATTTCTTCTTCTCCTGCTTCAATATGTCCACCTTCTTTTTTAGCTGAGTCTCTTCCATCAGGAGTCGACTGTGCAGACCTCTGGAGATAGAGTCTACATAGTAAGGGCCTGCTAGCTTCCCCTGGCACCCCTGACTCCAGGACCCAACTCCCAGAAAGACTTACCCAGATTCTGATACAGCCATAACAGCTCTACTCAGGAAGTTAAAATGTGAGAAGACATACTTCTACAAATAGCCAAACTACTAAAGAGAGTACCTATACCCAAAACGGGTCCATGTACTTTCAATAGAAGGTAGATTCCCCTCATTGTCCTTAATGGACCATTGTAAGGGCATACATCAGGAAGTCATGGGCTTCTTTTAAGGACAGGAAACCCAAGGTGAGTATCTACAGGTTCCACATCCACCAGATCTGTAAAGCCTGGGTGAGCTCCAGAAGACCAAGGCTGACTGGCATTCCATTCACATGCAAATCCCAATTCTATATAGAGGCTCCTATGATTCTAGCACAGTGGAGGCAGTGGCTAACAATATTTGTCACACCTAGCTAACTGAGTCCAAGAAGCACAAGTCCATGAGCAGCTTGCTATGGCTCCTTACCCAAGCGCAAACAGCCTAGAAGTAGAGCTTAGGGCTTTTCTGTCAGGGAAATCATAACACAGATAGAAAGCCATTCCACAGCTAATGGGGTCCTTGTCAAGATGGGCACTTACCGATAGAATTTTGTCTCCTTGGTCAGCTCACTGAACTTCTCTGATGCCTCTGTTTTCTCATCTTCAAAGATCTTTAGTTCCCACATGACCTGTCTGTGATTGAACTTCAATTTTTCATGGAATGGATTTGGCTTGTGATAGGGTCTAGAAACAGGAAGAAAGAACCCCATGTACACAGACCTCGAGGATCAGGTGAACTCAAGTTGTCTGTTGTTCTGCCATAAGCCTGTGGATGACACATTCTGGCTCCTAAGTGTTGGAGTCTCCCTGTGCTTTGAAATCTATTATCCTGTCCCTGGGTCATCTGTTTCTGTATGTTCAAATGGAGTGTGCCCTGGCTGCATTAGTTCACTCAGCAGTCCTAGATGCTCTCTGTTTTACCAGGAGTCTATTCCAAATGTCTGAACATACCAGATATTACAGTGAGTTTTCTCATGTTTTAGAACATAGATTCTATGTCCAAGGTGGATTTTATGAAAAGTAACATCACATATTCATGTGCTGTGACCATTTTCAGGACAGATATGCAAACTTCCCAAGTTATTGGTAGGTACCTCCATGGTAAGAACTTAAGACAAGAGCACTGATGCTTAAAGTAGGGATCAAAGAACTCAGCAACATCATAGCCTGTTAAGTAATGCAGTCGAACCCTTAGGATCCACAACATAGCCCTGTCCTCCAGGTTGTTTGGAAACACACAAACTTCCAATTGCATGTATGAACGTATGAGGGAGGGGGGGGGGTAAAGAGAGAAAGACAGAGAGTTAGTTAGATAGGGAGAGAGAGAGAGAGAAGCAAAGAGAGAGAGAGAGAGAAGCAAAGAAGAAAGAATTGAGAAACCACAGACAGAAGAGAACATTCACAATCAGATTCTAAAGAAATACCCGGACACTGTGGTTTAAGGCACAGAACTAGAAAGAAACATTCAACTGTCCCAATGCTGCCTGTACTACACTATGAAGGACAAAGTGGGACCATGCCTGTCCAGCTGCTACCAAGAGCTTCCAGCATATAATATGGCAGGCAAGATCAAAGACTCATCACAAACTCACAGCAGCTATTATCTCCAAAAGCCACCACCTATCAGGGACTTTCCAAATGCATGTTGGGAACCTGTACATAACTGTCACAATTCCTGAGTTATATGACTTATAACACAGACTCTGGTTTTCATTTAGAGAAAACACTGAAGATAGAGTAACCATCTCACTTCTTCCAAATCTTCAGGTCTGCCTCACCACTGAGAAGTAACTAGATGATGAGGTGGCTACTGAGTCACTGTGGAGGATCAGCCTTATAGAACCTCAGAACTTTTTTTTAAAAAAATCAAGTAGAATATATAGGTTTATTTTATTTAAATAGCATATTTGCTTGTCCATAAGTATGCAGTTTCCACTCCTCCCTAGCCCCACACCTACACCCTACTTCCTACTAACTCCTTCTAGGTCTCCTGCATCTCAGCTCAGAAGGGGATAAGCCTCCAATGGGCTTGAGTAAAGGACTGAGCTGCTCAACTTTCCTCCAGGCTATTGCAGGTAATCCAGTACATGGAAGGGGGGTCCCAAAAGCCAGCTAAGCTGCAGAGACAGGTCTTGATATCATTTCTAGTATCCTTACATTGACAAAATGTTACACCATATTCTCACACACATGTAGATGGCAGAGGTGGGCTCCATGGAGGCTCTCTGTTTTTCCAGATTATATGTGTTCTCATGAGATAAAGTCAGATGTCACTGTGGAACATAAGACCTTACAATAAAGTAGGAGAGGGTTATAGTGAAGACAGTCCTGTGGAGTCTGAAAGGATGGATACCTGTTGTCAACCTTTCCTTCACTGATGAAGAGCAGGCGATCTCGCAGCTCATTTCTTTGGTTGGTCATCATCTGCAAGTCTGTGCTCAGCCTCTCCATTTCCTTCTTCACTTGTTTCTTGGAGAGGAGCATTCGCTGGGATGATGGCTCTGTAGGATTTTCTGTGAGTAGATGACCTCAAGTGAAATTATATGGTGACATGGGGAAAGGCATAGAGAAATGACAGAACACCCAGAGGACTGATGAGAAAGATCATGTTTGAACCCCGTGACAATATATCAAGTTTGGGCCAGGATGAGATACCCCATTGGTAGATCTCAGCTCTCACAACACTGTGTAGAGGTGTAGTTATGTAATCACTTAGGGATTTCCTCTACCTCCATACACAATTTTCAAGTGAATACAAAGATCATCTTTCTGGATTAAATAGAGTGGTACAGGATGCAAAATGTTCCACAGCCCTGAACCCTGCCTGTGCTTTCAGATGCCAGGAGAAATGACAAAGTACTCAAAAACACAGGTGATGTGAGGATCCCAGTTCTCCTGCCTGTTCATTCCAGGCCCATGGATGTAGATAGATAAATCATGCAGGAAGCCGACTTGGTCAAAAACCTCACCAAGTCACCCAAACACATTGACAGCACAGAAACATGGTACCTAATATTTAGGAGCTTATTGGTGACCTGGTAACATGACTCTGACTTTTTTTGTTTTTTGTTTTTTGTTTTGTTTTTGTTTTTGTTTTTTTGTTTTTTTTTTTTTTTTTTTTTTTTTTGCTACACTGGAGTATTGCTTGACACCCTCAACTGCTAATTCAAGGCCAATGGATGCCACTGTCAGGGGATGATAGTTACAGTTTTGCTTTATAGCCAGAGAACATAATATCTTATCCAGGTGCTCTTTCTTCTATATGAGATTAGTGTCAGAAACTCATTACACCTAAAGAAACCTGTTGAGGCTAAAGTTCAGTGATGGCTGCCCTAAGGTGGAAGCACACTGTTCCCTGCCTGTCCACTGCTAAATACTTCCTCTTCTGACATTATAAACCCAAACCACGGTAAGGTAAAAACTAGGTGCTCCAAAGCACAATAGATTTCTTTCTCCAGGTCCTGGCATAGAGAAGAGACAAACCAATGTTAGGGAATCACAAACTCTCAGTAATTATGAGAAGCAGGAATGTTCTTTTGATTGTCAGTGGCTTGCAAACCTCTACCCCATTAATGGAAGTCCCAGCTCAAGCCCACATCCTCCAGTAATCTCCCCATCTCCTCCGAGCACTCACTGTGCCTAGGCCAGGACCACTTATTTTGGCGTGTTTTATTTTGAGACCTAACAGCAGTTTCTTTCTGCCTGTCTCTGGCTGCTGGATGTTCTCCATTTTCTCTTCCAAACAGAAACCTCAGTCTTGACAACATGGCTACTGATATAACCACGAGGCACTGAAGTATTTCCCTAATGGCAGTTGGTGTTGCTACAACACTGGTGACATCATGGAATTCCATGAGCTCTCCAGGATACTATAGAATTCAGAGGAAGGGACTGCTGATGTCATGAGGAATAGCCTTTTCAGCCCTGCTATTTATTTCTCTATAAATGAACCAGAATCTCAGGTTTCTCCTCCAAGATTCTCTCTTGGAATATGTTGTAAGGCATTCAGCACCTCCTCCTTAGAAATCCAGAGTTTCCTTAGATTGATTGGAAGCCCCATCGTTCATCCCTTGTTGTGACCTAAACTAGACTTTCTAAACATTAAATAAGAATATCACAATTCTTCCACAAAATCCCTCTAGTCATCAGTATGAGAAGCCATGTTGGCATAAATATAGTTGCAGAGAGATCACCTTACTCAAAACAAGTGTTTGAAAGCACATT
Source organism: Phodopus roborovskii (assembly GCF_943737965.1). NCBI lineage: Eukaryota > Metazoa > Chordata > Mammalia > Rodentia > Cricetidae > Phodopus > Phodopus roborovskii. The sequence goes on along the minus strand of NW_026126690.1, from coordinate 172,626 downwards.
CGGTATGAACCTGCATAACTGGTTACAGTGTGGGTATTGGTTCAAGTTTGCAGTCATGGAATCCATCTGCTTAGCTTCTGAAAATTGCGCAGTGCCCTTAGCAGATAGAACTTGGAGCCATCACGTTGCTGGGAAAGTGTGATGACCTATTGAGAGAGGAACCTGACATATTGGATCCATCAAGAGTGTGAGCCCTCAGGCTGAGTATGGTGCTGTGAACTCTACATCAAACAACAAAGCAGTATTAGTTTCAGGCCTATGCGAGTCACAGTGAGATTCTCAGTGATCAGGAAAAGAAAGGAATAATCTTTCTAATTGCAGGACATTTCTCTTGTCTTCCCTCGGGTCCACAAGGAAACCAAAGGTAAGTGGTCTTTTGTAATATCCAGTGCTGTTAACATGGGACTGTGACTATGGCAATCTCTGACTTTACCTTGTGCTGTCCAAGTATGAAGTGTCAGGGTCTCTGGTCAAACTCCACTGATCCCTTCAAGGAGTAGACAGAAACCATGAGAAACAATACACTTCCTTCACCAAAATTAAATCAAGATGGCCAATTCCAATCCTGGTTTGCTATTGACTATAGCTGATACCCCATTAATTTAGCATCCATTTAAGGGTATAATTGATGGACATTCCTCTCAAATGAGTACCAGGTACATGGACCAATGCCCATTTGAATTAAGACTGCTTGTAGATGTGTTCCAGTGAATAAGAGCTACCCTGACCATGATCTCTGTCCTTAAAAGACTTTAGAGGGACGACTCCTCTTTTTCCTGAGGTCTGTTAAAGATGTTGAACAGACTTCACTTGGGAATTAAAGGTTAGACAGCCTTCGAAAAGAGATCATAATATTAGGAAATTGGGATTTTCTATTTCCTTTGCTTTTAAGGCACTTAAAGTAAAATAATCAGTGGCTAGGCAGGGAATAGCCATTGCACAATTGACTTCATATTTTGGATGATTTGAAACTGGTTTTCATGGTTGTACTGCTTCTGGTTTCAAAGTAAAATCACCAAACACACACACACACACACACACACACACACACACAAACAAAACAACAACAAAAACCTACTGTATATCTCTCATAGAGAACAAATAAAAGTAATGTATGTATATGAATAAGTCAGTGGAAAATTCAGCCTAATTGAGGATTGAGAACCATGTCTGCCTCCTCTACAGGGACAAAGTAAGAGGGAATTGGGGCACAGCAGGCTGTGCAGCCATCCTTATCTCTGAAAGTTGGGGGAACAAGCAAACTCCAATTTTTCCATGGAAGAAGCTCCTGCTGAGGACATGGTCTTTGTGTGATGCTGTCTACCATAAGAGTCAATCATGTCTCTCCAAGGGATACAAAGTTCTTCTTTCTGTAACTTTGTGATAATTTTTATTTACATTACAAAGTAGATTGTTTTACCTTTCAATTTCAGTTTCTGCACCCTCCCCTAATCCCCTGTCTTTCTACCAACCGCTATCATATCCCCTTCCTGCTCCCCAGGGAGGGTGAGGACTCCATAGGAAGTCTTCAAAGTCTGTCATATTATTTGGAGCAGGGCCTAAGCATTCCTCCCTCATGTGAATAGGCAGAGAAAGTATCCTTCTATGTGGAATGAGCTCCCAAAGTCCATTCACATACTAGGGATACATAAGGATCCAATACCAGAGGCCCCATAGACAGCTCAGTCCTTGTAACTTTCACCCATATTCAGGGGGTCTGGGTCAGTCCTATGCTGATTTCCCAGCTAACATTCTGGGGTCCTTTAGCTCCCACTTATTCAGATCAGCGATTTCTTTGGGTTTCTCCAGGATGAATTTTATTCCTTTGCTGCTCATTCCTCCTTCTCTGCAACTGAATTCCAGGAGTTTGGGTCAGTATTTAGCTGTGAGGGTCTGCTTATGCTTTCATCAGATACTGGATAAAGGCTATAAGAGGGCATATAAAGTAGTCATAAATCTCATTATCAGGGAAGGGCATTAAGGTTAGATTGATAGGATAATGCAGACCATCCTTATAGAACTTTACAGATATCCTTAGTGCCAGATTTGTCTTTATACCTATAATGGCGCTGACTTTTATGGTGTCTTTTTTCTTTCTCTTCTGTATTCTTCCCTGTCTCAATCTTACTGCTCCCCAATGCCCTCTTCTCCCCTTCTCTTCTCCCCCTCTCTTTCTTCTAACTCTCTATCCTTGCTTCCTGTCTTCCCAGTTTGCTCAGGAGATGTCACTTTCCCCCCTTCTTCCTAGAAAAATACATGTCTGTCTTAGGGTACTCCTTGTTTCCTAGCTTTTCTGGTCATGTGGATTGCAGGCACATAATCATGAATAATGAATTTCAAGAATCATTTTCTTTTTCTTTCTTTCTTTTTTTTTTCTGCTGAAGAGTACTCGTTTGTAGAAATGTACCACATTTTCTCCATCCATTCTTCAGTTGAGGTGCATTTCAGTTGCTTCCAGGTTCTGGCTTTTACAAATAATGCTGGGGTGCAAAGTTCTCCTATTCAGCAAGAGACACTAGAAGGAGCCAAGGTCAGGAATGATGACCTCTTACCATAACATTGTTACAAGTGGGATGTGGAATTCATTTGTGTTACCAATCATGGGCTTCTTGTGTCATGTTGGATCTCTGTTGGCCCTGTGCAATAACTTTAAGAGCCCAATTCTGATGTTCACTGGATTTCCCATTATGATGCATGCAGACATACCAGGAGCAATCAGAATCAAGGTCAGAGAGCTGGATTCACAGAAATGGGGGAACATTACTGAATCAGGATTCCAGGCTTGGGATCTGTGGACCAACTCTACCCTGTATTCCCTGGCTGAACTTGTATCTTCACTTTCCTTCCCTTGTACACTAAGGGGACATCTGAGGTGCACTGTCTCTGGAATGATGGTGTCTGCTTTCAGCCAACATGTCAATGTAAGACCCTCAGAATGAGGAGTCTCCCCATTTCTGTCTGTTCCCCCAAGCATTCAAAGTCCAGTTGATGCAGCACGCAAGAGACTTTAATGAACTGGAAATGTTTGCACAAATGGGCCTCCTTAGCAATCACACTAGAGAGAAGCCTCATTGTCTGGGCACGGGTATTTTTAAAGTCAAATCCCACAGACTTAGGGAGCAGTCAAGACCCTCTGACCATTGAGTACATGACCAGAGTCATGGGCTCTAGCATGCTCTTTATCCTTTTAGATGGTCTCACTATTTAGGTCAGTAGGCCTCAGGGTGTACTAATCAATCTTGCCTAACCAAATGGGAGTTGCAGCTACTTCTTTAGTTCTCTAGGTCCCATCTGTAAAATCTTGTAATCCCGCTATCTAATGGCCTTGTTAGGGATAAATTGCAGGTGGTTAGCAAATTCCAGGAACTAAGTCACAGTGGCCTTGGTCAGATATCTGAGTCAGACTGCCCTGCATTCCAATTATTTGGGTTCCACTTCATTTCTTTGTTAGGTAAGTTCTTTCAGTCAGCACAAGTCAATTCAGTCAGCTTTCTTCAACAGGAGTATAAAGCAGGATAGATAGCCTTTGAGAATCTGCTTAGACATCAGGAATCCTACACATGATCAGGATATAGTGAGTTTGCCACCTGCCTTCTTTAGCTTAGTGCCCTGTAGAAAAGATGACAATGGTGTCAGGGACAGGGATAACAGTGACCTCATCAGACCCCTTGGTGTATGCGGCCACTCACTTCCAGAATGGATAGGGATTGCTTCCTCTCCTGGCTCTCCCTATTTCCCTCATTCTCACCCTGTCTCTCATTCTCTCACTCTCTCACTCTCCTTGTCCCTCTCCCTCACCCTGTCCCTGCCTCCTCACTCTGACCCTCCCTCTCTGTCTCTCATTGTTTTTAGGAGACAAGGTTCTGTATGTAGCCCAAACTACACTGGAACTTCCTCAATAGACCAGGATCACCTGGAAATCAGAGAACTGCCCATCACTGAGCCCCCCTTCCTCCAGAGTGCTGGGGTTAAAGTTTTGGGAAACCACCACCCAGGTGTAATTCATGTCTCAAAAGGCTTTTTGCTAGGACTCTGACTCTACAGGGAAGAGCAGCGTGTAGATGCATCCTATGTTGGTACCAAAGAAAACTCCAGAACAGAAATCCAAATAGCCAAATTTACCCAACAGTGACAGCTATTGTTGGCCTAGAGTGCTCCACGTTAGAGCCAGGGAACATTTGCAAGTACAGTAAGGGAGTCGGTAAAGGTTTGGTGGCGTGTTCTTGGTTTCAGACAGCTCCTCAATCATCAAGGTATAGGGCACCCTCCAGTACTTGCAGACCTAGTGAGTAAATAGGACCTGCAAGGCATTTAAAACTATTGATGGTGAAACACTCAATTTTCTTCTCATAATGAAAGTGTAACCCCCATTCCCATCCAATCTTGCAACAGGAAGGTTGCCTGAGATTAATTTGCTGGACCCCACTGAGAATTCAGGAGATCACTGTGAATCCTGGACTGAGCAACACTTTAGTGTTTGGTGTTTGCTTCTCCACTCCACAGTGAAGTCATTTTGAGAGTTCATTGCAAAGAGGTGAGCATCTTTTGGTTACCAACTTCACTCCCTTATACACTTTTATTTCCAGAACACTCTGTAGAGATGTGGTTAATTTTTTAAACCTCTGGATTGCCCAGGTCAGAAGAGGCATTCCATGTGTTGAAAGGTCATTGTCTGTAAAGAGTTCAGGTGAGTTGAGAGGACAGAGTTAAATAGACGTCACTTTTGCACACATTCAATCTTGGGGATTAACAAATTGTTTAAGCCTTGCATTCTTAAGTTTTGGGTGGATTCATACCACTGGATTTCATTCACTGTATTTTATGCTATGATGATAATTATGTTTTATTTACCAAAATTAAACTAGCTTATATATTCTATCATTTATATTGAAACTGAATGATGATGCCAACCATATCATTTCATGGTCATATTAGTTGTTTCTCTTTGGCATCTCTTAAAGTTCACAGTTTTCTTTGGGAAACAGTACAAATGGTATTTTGCTTTGTTTACTGTATGAATAACATGCATTGCCTGGTTTTTCTGGTTTGTTTAACTTTACTTGAAATCTAGCTTTGTTTACCTGATGAAAAAAAAAAAGGAAATTATTCTTAAGTCAAAGGAATCCAGGATCCACAAATCCTTTGCCTAATTTTCCTTTCCTGGGTTTGTGTAGTATGGGTCAGGAGGTTGACAGAAGCTGGAAATTACAAGAGTGTTACATAGTTGCATACAAAATCCAGAGACCAACACATCAGTTGATTTCCTTCCCTGGACTGTGATAATATGTAACAATGCAAGCTTTTGTTTTAGGGTTTATTATAATTTAACTTGCTGCACTAAATTAAAACAGTATGCTATGTAAATAGTCTTTCCTAGAGGTTTTCCTCCTTAAGGACTATAATGGGCAGTATTTTGCTATATACTGCCTTTCCTAGAAAAGTCTCTACATACTTGTGTAGATTGGCTTTGAAATCCAGGCTTACCTCCCTAGGTTTCTTTTGGGCTAGATTATATAGGTTTCTACCACTTTTCCTTGCTTGAAAAACACTTTAAGTTGTTGTTTTTTTTTTTCATGAATATAAGTGGTGTTCAGATGGTACAATGAGAACATCCAGAATGGATAATAGTTGAGATTATTAAAATCATGAATGAATAATTCATTCATAGTTTTTCTCTGTCTTTTATTATTAAGTTGGAATAGAAATCAATTTAGAAGAAATGTACTTTTGTACTTATATAAATTTACATTCAGATCCTTACTTTTTCTTTGTCTTTGTTTTGAAGCCTTGAACGTCTTAGTTAAACTCTGAGCTCTTTTTATTTGTTGTTTGTTTTTCCGTGTTATTTTTTTATTCCTTGTAAGGTTTAATAGCATTGCATGTTTTTAGAAATTAATCAACTAGTAAGGGACTTAAATAACTGTCTGATATTGTGTAGGTGACTGCTTCCTGGCCTAAATGATAATTTTGATGCATGATACAAGGCTTTTAAAAGTTTCTTTTAAATGATATTTCTGAGATATGTTGATTTAGTCAATAAAGACACTTGCACCCAAGCCTGATGACCCAAGTTCAGCCTCCAGAACCGCACATATAGAAGGAGAGAACCAACTCCTGACAGCTGTCCTCTGACCTCCACATTCATACCACAACACTGATTCCCCATGCTAAACTCACAGAAGATTAGAATTTGAAAAGATGTCGTTTGGACAGAAGGATGATGGAAACTATACTGTTTCATCATCTGTCAGGTGTGTTCTTGGTGGGACTCCAGTGGCACAGTGGTATAGTTTTTCTCACTTGATACCACAAATACAACATATATATGGCCTTTGTCTTTTGTCATTGTAATTCTTCACCTGTATGATAAGTTGTATGTATTATTTAGAATTTCAGTTCAATTTTAATGAAATTAGAAAATTAATGTGTTATAAAACCATTTTAAATTATATACTTTCATTGAAGGCCCAATTTATATGCAAAGAATTTAGTGGTTTATGCATATAGTTAAATGGTAGATCATTTGCCTATGGGACACAAAGCCCATGGTTTGATACTTCCCTCCAAAAGACATAGATAAATCTGTATATATCCACATATATCGCTTTGCATCTTGGTGATTTTTAGCAAATATTAAATAGGATAGTCATTATTCCATAATGGGAGTACATTATTTCACCTCAAAATTCCTCTCTCATGTATTCCCCTCTCCCTTTCAGTCACTAACATGATTTATGGCACTGAAGCATTGACTTTTCTAAAGTCACATACAGGTTAAAACTTATTATAGGTAGGCTCCTAGGTCTGAACTTTGCCCTCACCCTCTTGGCATAATGTTACTGTGGTCTGTCCATTTTCCTTAGGAGAATTGTATTATATGGATATATGAATGGTTATTTATGTTAATCAGGGCCTATCATGAGTTAAGGTGCTGTTAAAAAGTCTTAGTGTGTGTAGGAATATTTTTGGGGCTAGCCAAATTATTCAGCAGGTGAAGGTGATTTTTACCAAGTCTGATGACTTCAATTTGATAAAATGAATCCATATTGTGGTGTGAAAGAATCATCTATCTCAAGATATTCTCTGAGCTCCACACATACACAATGACTTGAGTGTACAGATACACACACACACACACACACACACACACGCACACACACACACACACACACACACCATGTGATATAATTTTCTTTTTTACCTTTGTTATAAATTTTTATATAAATGATAAACAAACCCTCTCCCTCCTATCCTCTCATGTCCACTACTGAACCCCCATCCCACCCCCTATCCACTCCCCAAGAAGGATGAGGCCTTTCTTGGTGAATCATCAAAGCCTGTCACATGATTTGGTGCAGGGCCTGCATCCAAACTGGTCTATCTAGGTTGAGAGAATACACTACTGTGGAGAATGAGCTCCCAAAGCCCATTGTGCACTAGCAACAAATACTGGTTCAATAGCCAGTGGCCTCATAGAGTGCCCAGGCCACCAAAGTGACAATCTTGCTCAGGGGATGTGGGTCAGTCTGTGCTGGGGTCTGTGAGCTCTCACTTGCTCAGGTCAACTGTTTCTTTGGGTTTCCCCAGGTTGACCCCTGTGCTCATCACTCCTCCCTCTCTAGAACTGTTTTTCAGGAGTCCTGCTCAGTGCAGAGTTTTGGATCTCTGATTTTTCTTCCATCAGTTACTGGATTAAGGCTTTAGGATGGCATTTTACTTATCCATCAATCTCATTTTATGAGTAGAAAGATCTTGCTTGAATTTATAAGCTAGACCATTACTTGATGGAATATAAGTTTGTGATTGAAATTACAGGAATTGCTAGCCTAGTTTCCAAAATGTGAATTTCCTTTTCTCTGACATCATCAGAATGTTCCTGTTTCCATTACTTTACATTCCAGCCTACACTCTGTACTTTTTGTCCTTACTTTTGCTGTTCTGGGGGACAGTTATTTGTATGTTTTTAATTTAATGTTTTAAAAATGTATGTGTGCCTGAGCTGAGCTGGAACTCAGATGCACAGAAGGAGGACAAAGCCAGGCTACAGAAACACACAGAGACAGCTGACCAGGACAAGGAGGAGCTAATGGGCCCCCAGACTGATAGCTCGGAATCAGTCCTGACTCAGACCTCTGAACATGGGTCTCAGTTAGAAGGCCTGGGGAGTCTAAGGGACCTCTGACAGTGAAACCAGGAATTATCCCTGATGCCCAAAAGGACTTTGTGAGCACATTCCCCATGGAGGGATACTCCCTTAACATAGAGGCAGGAGAGAAGGCACAATCCCTACTCCAAATGACTTGAGAGATTTTGTTGACACCTCCTGGAAGGCATCATCATCCCTGTGAATTTCAGGGGAAAATGGGATAGGAGTGTGGTCAGGAGGCATGGAAGGCTTGGAAAGAGGGAGAGAGGGAGGAATGGATGGGGGGAATAAGGGGAGAAGTGAGGGAGGGAGACGGAACTGGAATCGATATGTAAAATAAGAAATATAAATAAACAAAAATATTTTTTTAAAAATGTGTGTGTGCATGGCATGTTTATGTAAGAACCCACAAGGACAGAAGATGACAGCAGATCCTCTGGAGCTGGAGTGAACAGGCTGTTCTAAGCTGCCTTATGTAGGTTTCTTCTGAAGATGAGTAGGCATCACTAACCAGAGAAGCAATATTTCCATTATATTTCTTTATACTTTCACTGTTGAATGATACTGCTGGGCTTGCTATTTTATGCATATTTTGTATTCCTGCTGTTTCGTTTTTCAAGTCATGGTTTCACTGTGTCCTGTAGCCCTGGCTGTCCTGGATCTCACTATGTAGAACAGGCTGACCTGAAACTCACAGAGATCCAGCAGTCTTGGGTTACTGAGTGCTTGAATTCAAGGCATTCACCAACTTTACCAGTCTAAGGAAACTTTTTAACTATGAATATCTGAGTTATTTATGTCCTCTTGTACAAAATTTTATTATTTCATTAGATTTAATATTTCATACAAAGTGTTTATACTAATCCTTTGTTATCCTTCCAGTGTCTGTAATCTGTGGTTTTCCCCTCTTGAATTCATTGTACTAGTAGGTAGCTATTAATCCATCTTATTTGTGCAGTTAGACTTTTGCTGATACTGATGCCAGCTTTTCTGACTGCTGAAATTAGCTTCATTAATCACTGGCTTCTGTCCATTCCCATTTTTACTTGCTGGTTTTTGTATATGTGCTGTGTCTTGAATTTTTTCCATTTCTTGAAAATAGTTTTTTCCCCCACATAATATATTCTAATTTAATTTCCTCCTTTTGCTCCTCGTAGTTCCTCCTCCCCTCAGGTTCACCCCCTTACTGTCTCAGTAAAAAAAAACAGACCTCAACAGTTTAATAATAAAAGAAAATAAAAACTAACATACTGCATTACAACAAAACAAACAGAAGGTAATGAGCCCAAGAAAATGCGGAAGTAATATTGGTAGATACAGAGATGTACTGGTTTGCACACTCAGGAATACCATGAAAGCACTAAACTAGAAACCATAATGTAGGACACCAAGGCACCTTGAGCTAGCCTGAAGCTGTTGGCGGGAACTCCTTGTCCGAAGGCTTTTGTTGGTACTCTTCCCATGACACACTCCTCGTGACAACACACCTGGTGACACACACCCCGTGACAACCATAACTTGTGACAACACAGGGAGGAGCTAAGCCAAAAAGTTCCTGTAGTTTTCCACTGTGCTATATAAGTCGGTATTTAAGCCCGTTCTTGCCCCTCAATGAATGGCATTCTGCATTTGACGTTCCGACTTTGCCATTGAACGAATGACCCACTGTCTTGTTTTTATTTCAATCTCTAGGCATTCGCCCCATTTGTGGAACAGATTGTAGCATGGGCGCTACACCATGATATATACCTAAAGGACCTAAAGGGTAATAAGAGAAGAAACCCATAAAACAAAACAAAATTAAAAAATAATGCAACTTTTTTTTTTTAACTGGGAAAATTGTGACATAACATTATGAGACAAGGAACCCCCAAACTTGTCCTTGAGTTCATTTTCTTTTGTCCATATAGTGCTGGGCATGTAGTCTACACTTAAGATTAGTGTGTTTACAGGGTGAGACTCCGTTGCAGGAAACTAAATTCTCATTTTCAAGTGGTTATCAATTGGAGACCTCTTCTGGGATGTGGGCTTATGTCCACAACTCCATTTAGCACTAGGACCACATCTGCTGCAGACTTGTGCATGCCCTGTGCATGCCATGTGCATGCTGCCTCAGTCTTTGACTACAGTTGTGTGTCAGCCCTGTTGTACCCAGAAGGCGTTGATCCCATCGTATTTTTCATACCCTTTAACTTCTACACTCTTTCCTCCTCCCTCTTCAGCAAAGATCCCTGAGCCCTTGGGGAGGGATTTGATGGAGACATCCCATTTAAGACTGATTGTTCCAAGATCTCTTATCTCTCTGTGCACAATATCAGGCTGGGGAGCTCTGTGTGTCTTAGTTAGGGTTTCCATTGCTGTGAGGAGACACAGCGACCATGGCTAATCTTAGAAAAGAAAACATTTACTTGGGTGGCGATTTAACAGTTCTGTTGCACAGTCCATTATTATCATAGGGAGGAGCATTGTGCTGTACAGCAGACATGGTGCTGGCTGCACCTTAATCAGAAGGCATTAGGAAGTGCTATGTGACACTGAGATATACTTCAGCAGAAGAGACCTCAAAACCTGTCACCACAGAGATAAACCTCTTCAATAAGGTGATCTTCCCAATAGTGACAATCTCTGCGAGCTTATGGGGGCCATTTACTTTCAAACTACCAGACTATATTTGTTACAATTTGCTGAAGTCTTCTGATGATGGCTGAATAAGGCAGCAATCTATGTATATCGGATATCAGCTCACACTGTCATTCAAATCCACATGCCTCATGTAGCTTATGACTTCCAGAGCCATGGGGAATGCAATCTTCAATGATGCATATGATTATCCACAGTGCTTGAGAACTGATATGGAGATCACAGTCTCCATTTTGGGGATAGCTGCCCTGTTCTTTGGGACCTTCACTTGGTCCCTAGCATTTTCTCTTCCTCAGGCTTCTTCAGACTCAGCAGGAACTTCCCTAGCTCTATGCTCTTCTAATACATAGTTTGTCTTGTCTTTGTATACCTGCAGAGACTACTGGGAAGGTACCATCCCTACTCTCTGCCTTCTTTGAGCAGGAGCAGCAGATGAAAGAGGTGGAAAACCTCACCATTCACTTACATCACGTGTTATGTGAGACAAATGAGCTTTGTAGAATCCAGGCCAATTATACCAAAAAGGATGTGAGCAACAGGCAGTCATCATCATGCCCAGTTCTCTGCCGGCCATCCACTCCCCACAATGTAAAGCCAAACTTTACTGAGAAACAGAAGACTGAACATTCATGGAGTCTTCCTGACTATACCAATTTTACTGAGTTATTTGGAGAGGCTGAATTAGGAGCCTGGGTAGGAACGAGATGGGGACCCAAGCTGTTCTGCTTCCTCTAAATGAAAAAGAAGAACCTTAGGCCTGCATCACACTCTGGGGAGAGGGATAGTAGTGTGTGATCTCTCAACATGCGTTTAAAAAAATTCTTCACGGGTGTTGTCCTGTGGAAGAGACTAGGTGCTATGAGTTTGTGATGAGTGTTTGTATTTGACCATGAGATGCTCCTGTGCTGAAGCTGGAGGGACCTGGTCACATTCATCCATCTCTGTTTGTGGCTGGAAGGCCTAAGGCTCATCAGTGCCCCTCTGTGGTTTCTTCCCTATACTCTGAGACAGTGCCACCTCCATATATTCCATGGGCATCCTCATTGTATGTGGTGTATGGGGTACAGGACATGTGGCAGTGTGTGTGCCTGGAGTCTGGAGTCTGAGGCAGGGCCTGATTTGCCATGCTCCCAGTTTCCAGGGGATGCCAAGGCTGAGGACAGGTAGCCACACTTTGAGCAGCACACTTGTAGCCACTGTGCTCACCTTGGTGGAAAATTGCAATGTCCTGTGAAGTATATAAGGGTCTCCTTCCTGGTAATACTGAATGTGTTCTGGTCCTCTGTGTGGCAGTAGGCATCCAGGAATGAGATTCCCTGTTCTGAAAACAGGAGAAATGTCATCATTTTAACATGGATAACAAAAGACACAGAGATAGATATTGGAGCTCTAACTGAAGATCAGGGAAACAAAGCATTCAAGCTACTACAGTGTACTACTCACTTCTATCAGGGCTGGAATGTTCTTATTCTCAATGTGGGTGAAAAATGAATGCCTGATACTGAAACCTTGCTCCTGTCTTACATACCTCCATAAAATGTATGTGATGCTGTAAGGATGGAAAAATTTAGCCTAACTCTCCCTTGACTCTGCCCCCTAGCAGTGAGTAGGCAAAAGGTCACATTCTTGTCTGTTTATAACAGGGAAGTTTATGACAGCACCTGTGAGTGAATGAACAGGAAATGAGCCTTGTCACACTGTCCAGAAGCCCTAGTGAAAGCAGACTTCCTGGGCTAAGCACAGGCTTGGATAGTTCAAATTAATTGGTCCTCACTGGATGCTTTGAGATGATTGGTTTATGATGGGGGCTTTGTTGTAACCCTATAAAATCTGTCTAAACCCTGTCCCCTAATTCCACGTGGAGTATGGCTGTGGACCCCAGTGCACTGGAATATAAAAGACCTAATGCTTTTGCATCATGACCACTTCTCATGAGTGATTTGTGGGGGGCACCTTTCCTGAGTGGGGCGTGAGGGTCCACGCCCTCTGTGGTCTTTCAATCCTAGGTGCTGAGATCAACTCTGGGTGAGCCATTTCTCTTTAGGACTGGATCAATCTTGTAGAACTGGTGGCCTTGAACTCACAGAGATCTGTTTACTTCTTAACCCTGAGTCCTAAGATTAAAGGTGTGTACCATCACCTCCTAGATTCTGGCTGCTGGGTTTAAAGGTGTGTGTCAGGCTTCTATGGCTTGTGTGTGACTTTGCTTTCTGAATTCTCAGGCAAGATTTAATAAGTCAAAATTAATATATCACCACACATCATGGGTTATTGGTGGGCCCAGATATGTGGCACAGACTCCAGTGAACTCCAAAGAGTATTAATGTAACAGCCCCAAGCCTTCTGAGGATATCCATGCTGCTGTGAATGACTGCATTTGTCCTCCCTGCTTTTTTCTAGCCTAGGCACAGATTAGTAAGTTTAATATGTGCCAGGAGACACCAGGGTATAGGTGTCAGGCTATAGCATTCACTGGACTGTCATAGTTCAGGTCACAGCTTGATTTCTTATGATCCATGAGACCTCTGGACATGTGATGAGGGATGTCCTTTTTTATATATGTTTCTTATATAGGTTGTTGAATAAAACACTGATCAATAGAAGGAGAAAATTAGGCAGGGTAAGAGACAAGGAGAATTCTGGTAAAGATAGGCAGAGTGAGACTGGGAAGAAAAGCCATGTAGCTGAAGAAGGAGTGACAGGTCCCAACCCAACTCCAGTAATACATGACTAAATAGAAATACTTAAATTAATAGAAATGGTTTAATAAGTAAGAGAGAGTTAGCCAATAAGAAGCCCTAGCCATCAGCCAAAATTTTAACAATTAAGCTAAAGTGGCTCCAGGACCTGTCAGAATATGAATCTCTAGCAACATTCAAGAGTTTCTTTTCTTCTTGGGCCATGGCCTATGACAGGCTGAATTTTGAACCTGAGATGCTCAAAATGGAGCATAACCAGGTGATATCAGACGTACAGATCAGTGAGGCCTTGGACAAGTGCAAGGGCCTAATTGAGGAAAATGAATCCTACATTTAAATGCCCAATTTAGCTTGATGGTAGTGGAGCTAATTCTGCCACCCATTGTGAGATTTGGCTCTCCCCTGTCTATAGCAAGCACCCTGCCTTGTTGCTCTGGGATTTGTGCCTCCTAGACCCAGTTTTGCTAAGTGTGAGAAAACACCAAGATCCTCCCATCATTGTCCTGACAGCCTCAGGGGCTCTTAGAAAGAAAAATGGTTTGCACCATGAAGAGGAGTCTGGAAGCCCAGGGACCCTGGCTGGTATTCACAGATCTCATTTCCATGAGAAATGTAGACAGTATTTATTCCAGTTGGGATTTCTGTCCTCCTTCAGAGACTCTTTTCCCTTTCCCTCCTTATGCTTTCCCAATACCAACAACAGTTAAGCACAACTGGAGGCTACAACCAGTTTTCTATGGCACAATTTGCTTTTGGCTCAGAGTTTTCATAAGTAGTTTGAATCTTTCTGGATTCTGGTTGTACTGTAGATTTGGCCTCCCTCTGAGAGATGCTGGCTTGGCTAATTTGAGCTCCAGTCTTGGGGGCTCTGGGGACCTGGAACTTTTCAGGGTGGTGCTAATTGACTGTAGGATTGGCTAATGGAGGCTGGGTGGGGCTTACTATTTATGGATGCTGGTTCAGTTCCCTCCACAGCATGGTCCTAAGATATTTGGCTCAGTTAAAATACAATGTCCATATGCTGGGACTAGAGAACAGAAAGTTTGGGAGGAGCAGATGGCACTACAAGAGTCCTGCGAGGAGGTTAAGATGCTCTTTAAGGAGATCCATAAGAAGATCCGTGACCCCCTTGCTGAGCAGCATCAGGTAGGCTGAGGCAGCAGGGGCAGACTGCCCACATGTGAAGAATAAACATAGAGACACCCATGTAACCATCCTCCCACCCATTCAGTCTCCCACCCACAGACTATCCAGTTGTTCACTTCTGTGTTCATTCACAAGTTTCTCTGGAGAATTTTCCTCTTGCAAGAAACTGGTTGATTGGCATGCAAATCTTCCTACTCTGCTAGAAACTACAGTCCATTGAGGGAGATGTGTCGATCACATGTTACAATCTGCTTGTCATTATATCCATAGGGCTGCTATACAGGGAGCTACTTAGCGAATATCATAGAGCTCTCATTGATGAGGATGGTGGCCTGTGGCTCATTTGCTTTTCAGGTGTCACATGAAATCACAGGTACGAAGCAGTTTACAAAGCCTGGAGCCCACTGCCAATGCCAAGTAAGTGTTTCCCATTGTCAGCATTTTAGGGGCAAGTGGTCTTCTCCTTTCTTCTTGCACCCCAAAGTGTCCTTTTTCTGATCAACTCTTGGTTCACACTTAAATAACCTTTCCCATTGCCATCCTTGATTTCTGTTGATTTTTCTAGATAGTTGTTCCATTCTGGAGCATCCAGTCGGGAGCTGACTAGATGACCATGGATGTAGGAGGCCTTTTTGAGGATGAAGTTTGAGGTGACAGATTTGAGCCTTGAAGAGAACATTATCTCCTATCACCTCAACACAGTTTGACTAAGCTCTGTGTAGTCTAGGGATTTTTAGTTCCCAGGGGATGCATAGTAGTGTTGTAAGCCCAATTGAAAGACCTAAGGCACATAGTCAAATGCAACTGTTCATTCATCGTGATCTCCACTTCATTTTTTTCTGGTGACAATATGACTTCTGGGGTCCCTCTATTTCTCTGTGTGTGGGATAGATGATGGATAGACAATATATATATATATATATATATATATATATATATATATATTGTTTTTGGGATGGATAGATAGACAGAGAGGGAGACACACGGAGAGATAGAGAGAGAACAAACAAGTTATGTTCATTAATGGGTGTGTTTGCAGGCTAGATAATGAGATCTGGTGTATTCCTTTGTTGTTTTCCCTTATTCCCTCTTAGAGCTACTTCCTCCATTTAGGCTCTGTTTCTGAGTGTTTCAGGGACATTTCCACAGGGTCATCCCACACTTGGAACAGTTGTCTTCCAGCTGGTGGTACAACATTAGGATTTTGGGAACACTTAGGAGAGGGTTCCTGATATAAAACACCTATTTCTTCCATGCACTATAGAATGGGCAGCTCTGCTTTACCACGTTCTCCTTTCATGGAGGCTTGTGTTACCATAGAACCGTAGCAACAGGACAAAGTAACCATCCATGAAACCTGCACAACCATCAGTTGATGCAACTGTTTCCACCTTTTAAATTAAGATTCTAAGGGTCTTTTCTGTTAGACATAGTCTTACTGCATGTAAAATTCTCATCTTATCTCTGTTCTTGTCTTAACAATAATTTATTCATCCAAGTATGACAAATATTTGTAGTGTACTAGATCATATCTCAAGAATGTTCTAAAGTATGCATAATCAGATTTTTTTTCTCTTAAAATTCATGTAGTAAGTATAGATTATTATAGAAGTCAAGTCACTCTATCCACTTTGCAGATGAGAAAACAAGGCAGACAGTAGTGGAACTCAGATTTGAGACCGGCAGCATGATACAGCTTGAAATTATATGTGATACTAAATTGGAACTTGATGAATGTCAGTTTTCTTTCTTTAACATAAAGAACATGGTTGTTTTTGTTTATTTTGTCTTGTGTTGTATTTTTAAGGAAGGGTCTTACTGATTAGACTAGGCTGGCCTGGAGTTCACTGTGTTGCTAGCGCAGTTGTTCTTGTTCTTGGGTAACAGTCATGAGCAAAAACATCCAACCCTGAGGTGATAGTTTCATAAGTACTTATGTGAGATAGACACGTCATTCCTGTGATTTCTGTTAATCATCACAACAAATATAGATTCAGAAAGAAGGACCAAGTGCAATTCTTTACACTTTTTATTTGAGGTGATTCCCTTAGTAAATGGGTGAGCTGCCTGGCATGATAGAGAATCCCTTGTCTCTACTGTTTTTTCCTTACCCAGGACCCAGGTTTATTTCCTACATCTGTACTTTATTAACTGCTTTGTGTGTTCTTATAGCCTAAGTGATTCCTTGGTATCCAACTACTATGGTAGCAGATACACCCCAATCTCAAATCAAGAGGAGCCTGGAAGAATCCGCTATCATTCAGAAGCATGACGTTTTCATTTTCATTCTGCTTTGTGAGGCTACCTTCTCATTGCTTCAAAGGGAATCTTAATAAAAATGGTAGCAATGTTTACTACCTGTATTAATATCTACTGTTTTTAAATACTTTCTAATATGCCTAGCACTAAATATTGTAACATTTCTAACCATACTTTTAACACTATGGGTAAATATCACTGTTACTCTCTTACAGTAGTAATAACTAAATACACTGAAAGTGGTTAAACAACTTACTTGTGAGGGGCTGGGAATGTAATTCACTTGGTAGAGTGATTTTATAACATGAACAAAGCCTTCAGTTAAATGCCAGGAACTCTACGAAATCAGTTGTGATGATTCTTGCTCAAAATCCCAGCACTCAAGAAGTAGGGGCAGGACAAATAGAAGTTCTAGATTTTCCAGAACTACATGCTAAGTTCAAGCAAGCCTGGGGTGTATAGCACCCTGTCTCAACTTGCCTATGAATACACAATTATTCAGATATGATAAATCCAACATCTATTCCCTTTCTGTTGTATCTTTCTGTTATTATTATTTTTTTTAATTTATGACAGGCCTTCCCATGAGCTTGAAAAACTGTAAAAGGGTGGAAGAGAATGGGCTTTAACTTGGGCCCATAGAATACTTTCCTTCCTTCCTTTCTTTCATTCTTTCTTTCTTTCTCTCTTTCTGTCTTTCTCTCTTTTTTCCTTTCTTTGTCTGTTCATCTCTCCTTCTTCTCTATCCCTTCTTCCTGCCTATATATTCAGCCAAGGAAAATCACACAATGAGAAGCAAATCTGACAGAAGCATTATACCTGACCTTCTATTGTCTTTAAACTCCAAATTTCACGCATAAACAGGTTTGACTGCTGACAATTAACATCTCAACCCTTAGTGAATGAACTCAGAGAAAAAGTAAAAGAGTGAATGGCTGGGGCTTGGTGCTCTGAATTATCCCCACAGTTATGAGTCAGAGAAGTCTCAGAACATGCTCCCTGACAAGTTAATTCCAGGCCAGTACTTGCTGAGGAGCAGCTGGTTGCACCTGCTGTACCTGGAGTGGATTCCTGGGGAGAAAGAGCAGTGTAATGTACTGAAGGGAGACAGATTGGGCTGGTCATTAGAATTCCAGCCATTGCACAAAACCACTGAAGCCACTAAGGCACAAATACCCTGAAAGCCACAGAATGCAAAGCACCTGCAGATTTCAGGGGTCTTGGAACTCCAGAAAAGTGTATATAGGGCATCCAGAATGCAGAAACAGATTTATTCTTCTTGTTCATCTTTCTTTTCTATCCCCTTCCTCTTACTTTCATTTCTTTTACCTTCCTTTCTAGATACAAATCAAATCACCAGGTTTGGTGCACATCACTAACTCATGAATCATCCCACTGGCCACCACTTCTTGTTCTCTTTTTTCTTTAACAACTTTTAATTCACTGTGTTTAATTCATGCTGCATATATACATACTGGTGCTGTGCCATTCACTGAGGCACTGTAGACCAATTGATATTCAATTCTTACAAAAAAAAAAAAAAACTTACTCTCCCATTCCCAAAATCAATCAACTGTCATAAGCTCTAAAGGGGCATTCACCAAGGGGTACAGCTGCATGGCATTTCCATATATTTAAGTTTTAATAGCCTAGATCTAATTACAGCACCAATACTTCAGAGACTCTGAACTGTTCCTTCCCAGTCAATACCCTCCTCCCCTAAGAAACTGCCATTCTTACTTCAAACAAAATAAATGAAGTCTAGGCTGCATAGAAAACCTCAAGTTTATTCCTTGATATTTATACCCCGGGAATCTTTTTACTTTCTATTCACTGAAGAGATAACATCTGCCAAAAATGGTTTGTTATGATAGGCCTGTTTCCCATAATAATACATTAAAATATGTAATAATTAGAAATTAAATCCTGTAACCAATTAATATAATCTCTTAAGTCATCACTGGCCACATGCCCATACTTTGTTTCTCTGAAGCCACTAGATAATTTCTCAAATCCAGGGCTACTGTAAGTCAATGGCTTCATGGTGATCGAGTAGCTCAAATCACAATACTGTGATACTCTTCATCCTGTCAATGGGCCATCCACCCATCCAAAGCACTTCTTGTGTAGCTGGCATTACTCCTCCTTGGACACTCAGAAGACTCCATTTCTTGGTTAGACATGAAACAGCAGGGTACAATATGTTAATGTGTGGTAAATGTTTGGACTTAGTTAAACACCAGAAGCACTGAGGAAGGGCAGCTCCAGAAGATGGTGGGTGTAGGAGAACATGAGTGGGCATTTCCCCAGCAGCTGTTGCCAGCCACCCAACTTTGATCACTTTGCCCTTGGCTGCAGTTGATGTCAGCACAGTGCTGGAGCCAACAGTTGCAAGCCTTTCTATTGGGCTCACACCCCGTGATGAGCAGCTGATTCATCCAATAGCGTTAAGCTCTTGCCCTGTCTACTAATGGTTTCCAGGCGGCACTAGTGAGAGTGGGCAGGGCTGTGTACAGGTCAGTGGGGATTTGGAGGAAAAGCTGCTGTTTGGTTCCCATCCCCATAGTGATGCTTTATTCTTCTCCAACCCCATTCAAGTGAGTCACCAAATATGTCCTTCTCTGCCCTCAAGGAGCAGAGCAGCAATATATAAGCCTGCAGGGAGCCCTGAGAGCAGTTTGGGATTTTCAGGAGAGGTTGCAGTGATGTGAAGAGAATGGGGGACTTGCCTCTGTCTCATCAGCTACTTGGCATGGGAGTCATGGCTGCTGACCC
Organism: Phodopus roborovskii; assembly: GCF_943737965.1. Classification (NCBI taxonomy): domain Eukaryota; kingdom Metazoa; phylum Chordata; class Mammalia; order Rodentia; family Cricetidae; genus Phodopus; species Phodopus roborovskii. Next base: position 152,961 of record NW_026126690.1, on the reverse strand, counting down.
CATCTTCCTAGAATCCCCATTCTCCTGCTGCCTGCTTCAGTGTCCCCTGCTGAGGCTTTCCTTTGAGGGAAGACTATTCGGTGAGGCCTGGACAGTCTATTGCCCTGTAATGTGCTCCTTGGGTCAGTTGAGCAGGGTAAACACCTCAAGCCCCTGCTGCCTTAAGGGCTTTTCCAGGCTTTCTTCCCAAGAAGCAGCAATGATCCAGGAACTGTGCCATCTGGCTCCTCCGCCACCAAGCCTTAGGACAGCAGCTAGCACTTGCAGACCTAGTGAGTAAATAGTACTTGCAAGACACATCAAACTATTGATGAGGAAACCTTCAATTTTGTTCTCTTTGAGAAAGTGTAACCCCATTCCGATCCCATCTTGCAAAGGGACAGTTGCATCACATTAAGTTGCTGGATCCTACTGAGAATTCAGGAATTTACAATGAAAATTGGACTGAAAAACATTTTCGTTTTTGGTCTTTGGATCTCAACTCCACAGTAAAGTAGTTTAGTTTTGAGAGTTCATCAAACAGATGTGCTTTTTTTTTTTTTAATACTATCTTCATCCCCGTATCCCCTTCTATTTCCAGAAGTTGCCTATTAATTTTTTTTTTTAATCTTTGGATTGCCGAGATCAGGAAAGTGCTCCAGTTCTTGAAAGGTCATTGTAAAGAGTTCAGATGAGGTGAGGGGACTGAGATAAATCGATGTCACTTTTGTACACCTTCATGTCTTGGGGATTTGCCTTCTTAAGTTTTGGGTGGATTCATTCCACTGCATTTGGTTGACTGGAGATATGCTATGATGATAATTAGTTTTAGTTCCCAAATGAAACTAGCTTATGTATCCTGTCAATCATACTGAAACACAGTGACCATGTCAGACATGTCATTTCAACTTAATTTCAATTGTTTCACTTTGTCATCTGTTAGTGTTAAAAGTTTTCTTTGAGAAATAATACAAATGATATTTGCTTTGTTTTCTGTTTGAATAACCTGCAGAAGTATTGCCTGGGTTTTCAGGTTTGTTTGACTTTTCTTTACATGAATTCCAGCTTTATTTTCCTGATGAAACCAAGGGAAACGATTCTTAAATCACAGGAATCCAGAACTTACAATCCTTTTGCTTAATTTTTCTTTCCTGGCTATATGTGGTGAGGAACAGGGTGTTGGCAAAATGTAGAAATTAATAGGGAGTTACATAATTGTCTACAAAATCAGGTGATCAGGACACCAGTTGCTTTCCTTCCCTGGACAGTGATAACATGTGAGAATACATGCTTGTGTTTTAGAGTTTCTTAGAATTTGACTTCCTTCACTAAATGGAGAGTGTATGTAGTATAAATAGTGTCTACTAGACATTTTTTTCTCCTTAAGGACTATAAGTGGATGGATTTTGCTATATACTGTCTTTGCTAGAAAATTCTCTACATCCTTGTCTAGGCTGGTTTTGAACTCAAGGCTAACCTGCATAGGTTTCTGTAGGGCCAAATAACTGGTTTGTTTATCTTTTTCCAGCTTTGAAAAACTCTTTAAATTGTTCTTGAAGAAAAGTGGGGTCCAAATGGCACACTGTGAAATGGATTGCAGTTTACAGTCTGTTCCTCACATTCCTGCTTGATGAGATTACTAAACTCCTGAAGGAAGAATTCATTCATAGCTTTTTATAGTCTTTTATTGTGAAATTGGCAGAAAGCACAATTTCGTAGAACTACACTTTTGTAGTTATAAAAATTTCAGTTCAGATCCTTACTTTTCTTTGCATGGTTTTGAAGTCTTGAACATCTCACTTGTGTGTAGTTTTTTTTTTTTCCTTGCAAGGGTAGTAGCATTACATGTTTTTAGGAATGCATCAACAGTAAAGGATTTAGTATATTGTCCAATATTGTGTCATTAGCTACTTCCTGGTGGCTAAAATGATAACTTTGATAAATACACATAACCTTTGAAAGTGTTTATTAAAATGATGCTTCTGAATATATGATGATTCAGTCAGTAAATGCACTTGCCTCTAACCCTCCAGAATTCAGCCTCCAGAATTCCACATAGTAGGAGAGAACCAAACATGAGTGCTGTTCTCTGATGTCCACATTCACACTGTGACATTGATTCCCAAAGCTAAACTCACAAATGAATATACAAATTTCAAAAAGATGTCATTTGAACAGAAGGATGATGGAAATTATACTGTTTCACCACCTACCAGCCTTTTTTATGGGACTCCAGGTGGCTTGGTAAGAAGGAATTCTGTACAGTTGTGTTGTGTAGCTTACGGAATGTGAAGAGATGCATTATTTTTAGTACTAGCAAAGTGTGTCTGTCTTAGTCAGTGTTCTATTGCTGTGAAGAGACACCATGAACATGACAACTCTTTTTTTAGGAGAATAATAAAGCATTTTTATCATTAATTACAAATTGCTATAGCTTATTTAGCCATTCTGATCAGTTAAGTCTAACAATGGTGATTTCACAGGTAATCTCTGAAGTTGAAGTTGGCATGGCAACTCATTTTTTTTTCCACGAATAAAAATATTTTATTATAGAAAAAGCATCCCATATACAGGATTCTGTAAACACTGGTAGGTGAACAAGTGCAAATTCAAAAGTAAATACAAAGTAAAGAGGCAAAATCTATAAGCATTTTGCCTTTAGGAGAAAATGTAATTTTCCAGAAGTGATCCCATGCAGGCACAAAAGTGGCTCTGCCTCCTGGGAAGGGGCGGCCCTGCTGTGCTCCCTGCACCCACCTCAAACTACAGAGGGCAGTAAGTGATAGTGAGTGCAGCACTAAAACTCCTGACTCAAAGCAAAGGGAATCACACTGTAAGCTGAAGGCTGTGCTCTGAGCATTCATTCATTCTCCCTAAGACACGCCCTATGTCTGAGAGGGCGCCCCGCCCTCTGTGCTGTTCCTACAGCATTTCTCAGGCCTGCTCACTCTCCTGAGGTGCTGGATACAGTACTAAGGCACTGTTGTACCCACCCAGTCTCTTCCATCTCCCATGGAGAGCCATCTAATTTCTGACTTTTTAATACTGTGTCCCTATTCTGCACCTCCTTTAAGGTGTTTCCATCCACTACACAGGCTACAAGGACATACTGAACAATCAAGCCTCAGGTTCAGGTTATCTTCTACCCTGCTTTACTCTGAGTAAAGTCACTTTTTTCATGAGTCTGTCTGTGCACACAGCCTGACTTTCTTATTCAGGCACTTACAAAAGATATGTAAGCTCCAAATCCATTCTTTATTAGAGAAGTCCTCTTCCTCAGACAGCCAGGAACCAACTCCAAAGATGACTAGAACCCAGTCATTGACCCTGCAAGGAACACTAAACAATGTGCCCACTCTGGGAACAGCAGGCAAGACTGCAGTGGGGCACCAGACCTCAAGACTGAAATGTAGGTAAGGGTGGGCCTGAGAGTACAGAAGCCTCCTCTCCACACGGCCAGCCTGTGTCCCAGGCCTGCCTTCAGTTCCCACCATCCATTGCCACCCATGAGCCTTTACTGCCTCCTACTCAAACTCCATGGGCTGGAGCCACTGCAAGGTAAAGGCGTGGGGTAAGACCTACTTCATAAAAGGCAGGGACCCAACTCCTAAGGACAAAGAAATGACTGCTCACACCTCAACACTACACACACAGATACAATCACACTGCAGTGGCCACCGATGGATCAGCACAGGGGAAGCACCACTGAACCAGGGCGTGGGCTGCTCAGCCCCTATTGGGCAGACATAGCACCAACAAAGTCAGGGCCAAACCTGACCTCAGATGTGAGCCAGTAAACTCCCGGAAGTAACTTCTGAATGTTGGCCTTCCCCTCACCAAGACAACAATGATCACCACAAAAACCAGGGTTGTTTAGTTACACTTCAGTTCTTTTCTGAGCAAGGTAGATCTGCCACGGTGAAGATGCTGTGACACAGAAAATACCCTTCTTCCTAAGAACAGCCTTGACGTCACTGCCATCAAGTGACAGGAGTCAACCAACTCTCCTGTAGTTGTACAAGACCCAACCAACTGCACCAGACACAAAATGTATGTTTACCAGGGCTGGCTAGGCTGGTCACCTAATTACCACAGAGTTTCTTTACCCAGCCAGAGGCAGACTCAGAAAAGGGTATAACAACAACTGAGAGGGGACAGAAATAGATGGGAGGAAGCATCTCCTTAGGGTGAGAAAACACAGGACAGGTTGAGGGTACCCACAAAGAGAAGAGCTCTGTCAACGGAGAGGCAGGTGGGATTGTCCCTAATCTTGGAAGTCATTAGGAGCCATCTGAGAGAGTGGAGCATTTAACCTGTCAAGTTCATCCACTTAAGGTGGGTGGTGCATTATTATCTCCTGGTCTTCCAAGACATCCTCTCTAGCAGCCACCAAATTAGTGAGGGATTTGCTGCGAACACAATGGAAATACACATGGTGAATCTTTCCTTCTTCCTTCTCCCAGTACATCTGGATAGAGGGGGCTGTACATAATTATAGATAACTTCAGACCTCCCACCAGATCTCCTCTTAGTCTTTTCTTTGCAGGTAGGGTAGCCTTCAATTCCAATGCGAATGTTCTTCAGGCCCGTTCCTTCAACACTGTTTTAGCAACATCCTGAGTCTCGATGTATTTGAAGAATCTGTAGAGCTTGGAGCTGTAGAGTATTTGGGAATACTTTTCCCCCCATGGGTGGGGGTGGTCTTCATCCCAGTCCAGAGTCCTCATCTGTCAGCATGACAATGTGACACTCTCACTCCCCTTTCTTGGCACAGCTCCCCCATGGTGGGCAGAATAAGTTCCTCGAGGTAGTGATCAAACTGCTTGTGGGCACCATCGTTGCACAGCTCATGGAGTAAAGCACTTAAATCTTGACATCGGATAGTGTTGAAGTCAAAGTTAATTCAGAGATAGTCACACGCGTCTCTCAGATCTGGGATAGAGATGCCATCAGGACAGTTGATGGTGCCAGTTTTTGTAATAATCCATCACTGTGTGGAACACAGTGGCACTGATCCTTTTTGCAATCTCATACTCTTATCATTGGGTCTTGTGAAGTTGTATTCTCTTCCTGGTCCAAACATCCTTCCCAACATGGTATCCGGATAAGCGGTTTACCACAAAACGTGTGCCATCTACAAGAAGCGTCACTTTCTCTGGGGCTTGGGAGTGAGAGCTACCTCCGAAGCCTATGGCAATGTTTCCAAATCTCTCTGAAACGATGAAGGGCTTGTGGTTCTGCTTGCTTCAACTCTGGAGGCTATCTTCAGGGAGTGGCATTATTTGAGGATACTGAAGGCTTGCTGGCCGAGGGGCATAGCCAAGTGCAAAGTCTTCATTCCTGATAGCTAGGGGATAAGTGAGAACATAAAGTCCAGAGGACACCAAACTGCTGCTTTCTTTCTCTCGAATGGCAGCTTAGGTCTTATCTCCTAGGCAGCTGAGCTTTGGCTGCAATAACCTGTCGCCATCACTGCCCTGTTGACCATTCATTCTTAGAGAGGAAGCCGGCCCTCTAGGCCCAGAGTCCCGACACCACCCGGGATGCCAGAAAGCAGCTACCATCGCCAGGATCCACTGTGCTCCCGGCATGGCAAATCTTATAAAGTAAAACATTTGATTGGGACATGCTTACAGCTTCAAAGGTTTAGACCATTGTCATCATAGTGAGAAGCATAGCAGCATACTGGTAGACATGATGGAAGATGGGAGAGAATTACCAGACAGTTCTTTATATGGATCTCTAGGCAACAGAAAAAGAGACTCTGGGTCTTGCCTTGGTTTCTGAAAACTCACAGCCAACCCCAGTCACTTAATTCTTCCAGCAAGGCCACACCCACCTCAACAGGGCAATAGCTCCTAACATTTCAACTAGTGCACAGCCTGTGAGGGCCATTGTTATTCAAACCACCAGAGTGTCTAAGTTATAATCAGCTTAACTTTTCCTTTTTCCCCTGGCCCTGAAAACATTATGTATGGGTTTATGACATTTCTCTGATTGCTCAACATTGAACTGGACTGGGTGTTAGCAGAATACAGTTCAGAGACTTAAGCACACCACCCCCTTGCCTATTCAAAAACCACTAAGTAGAGAAGGAAGCAATGATTCAAGTCAGTTGTACTAACTTAGTTTACAGTGTTTAAAATAAGAAATGGAGTAGATGTGTTTTACAACTGTTTACCTGACAAACCTAAATATTGTGGGTATAAATATCCCTGACCAAGGTACATGGGCAAGCTGGGAGTTTGATGCTTGCTTCTCTTAAAGTTAACAGTACGCTCCAACAGCATCAAACTATATATAACTATAACCGACTAGGACAAACATCCATATGGAAGTGATTGTTGTTGTGTTGTGTGTGTCTTTCCTCACTTGCTACATTGGAGGAGAGAGGGAAGCTGACAGTAGGAAGAAGTGCATTTCTTGCATATGTCCTCAAGTGATTCCGTTTTGCTGGGAGGTTGGACTGGCAGCTCCAGTGTTGAAACACTGTGATTGAAGTCTGTGTTGGACAATGGGGAGCTTTTTTCATTTCATCTCTTCAGAGTGGTATGTTGGGACATTTGTATGATATGGATGGTAAGTGAAAGAAGGGGAAAAGGTGTGAGGTGTTTACTCTTTTAGAAATAGTGTAGGTTTTCTGTGGGAATTTTTATTGTTTAAAAGTTAATTTTTTTGTTTTACACACTTCCACCCCCTTCCTACCCTTCATCTCCCCCCTTATCAGTGATCATCAAGGTATCCCACCGTAGGCAATGGAGTTCAAAAATCCAGGTTCTTTTTCAGGGATAGGTCCTAGTGCCACTGCAGCCCCCCCATAACATGTCCAGTCACATAACTGTCACCCACACTCAGAAGGTCTAGTTCAGTCCCATGCAGGTGCCCCAGTTGTCAGTCCATAGTTGGTGAGCTCCTACAAGCTCAGGTCAGCTATCTCTGTGGTTTTTGCATCATGTTCATGACCCCCCCCCCCCCCCCCGTTGTTCATATGATCCCTCCTTCATCTCTTCAACTGAACTCCGGGAGCTCAGCCCAGTGCTTGGCTATGGGTCACTACATCTGCTTCCATCAATTACTGGATGTAGCTACTATGATCACAGAGTAGTCATCATTCTAATGAAAGAAGAAGACACTTCAGACACACTCTCCATTATTTCTAGGAATCTTAGCTGGGGTCGTCCTTGTGGATTCCCAAAAATTTCTCTAACACCAGGTTTCTCACAAACCTCATAACATCTCCCTCTATCAAGATATCTCTTTCACTGCTCTTTCCGTCTGTCCCTTTTCCAACTTTGTCTTCTTGATCCCTAATGTTGTCATCCCTTATCCACTTCCTTCTTTCCCTTCCCAGTTTACCCAGGAGATCTTAACTGTTTTCCTTTCCTGGGTCCTTCCATGTGTGTCCCTCTTAGGGAAAATCTTTTACCTAGCTTCTCTGGGGTTGTGGAGTATAGCCTGATTATCATATGCTTGTCATCTAATAGACACTTAGGAGGGAATACATAGAGTGTTTATCTTTCTGGGTCTGGAGTATCTCATTCACGATGTTTTTTTCTTGATCCATTCATTTGTCCGGAAATTTCAAGATGTGTCATTGTTTTATCTCTGAGTAATATTCCATTATGTAAATGCACATTTTCTTTATCCATTCTTTGGTTGAAGGGTTGTTCATTATTCATAGCAGATGGAAAGTCAAGACAACCCCAATGTTCATTACTTGATGAATAGAAAAGTAAAATGGAATGTTTTTAAACATTAATAAAACAATGATGCTACAACATGGATGGACCTGGAAATATTTTGCTAAGTGAAAGAAATATCACAGTAGACTAAGAGTACATGGCACATTCATAAGATATTTTTTCAGTAAGCAGATATTAGTGCTTGTCTAGGACGAATAGAAAAGTACTGATATGACAGTGTTCTGAAATTAGATGATGATACATAGCTCTATGAACAGTCTAAAACATGGAATTGTACAGTCTAAATTACTAGGTTTTGTAGGATAAGAATTAGAATAAAGATGTTAAAGGCAAATTCTTATTGTTGTACATGCTCAGTTGCATACATGATCTCACATATACATATACACACACATACTCAAGAAAAGCCAGTGTGCATCATGGATTGTCCTTGGAAGAGAAAAATAACATGAGTGGATGAGTAAATGAATCCAGATAACTGTTTTTTTACTTTAAAAATATTTTTTCATGCAATAATATTTTGATCATGTTTTTCTTCCTGAAATTCCTCCCAGACACTTGCTACCTCCCTACCCACACAACTTTTCTTTCTTTTTTTTTTTTTTTGCCTCTTGCCCTCAAAAGATAGTAAGAAAAATAAAAACAAGCCCCCTACCTCAAAATCAATCAAACAAACAAAAATCTAGCAACAATGGCAAAGAAAACCTGGAGCTCATTTTGTGTTGAAAAGCCACTCCTGCGCATGGTTGTCTGTCCTGGTTGATAGACACAGTGACACTTATTTGAAGAAAATAGCTTTCTCTTTGCCAGCAGCTATCAATTGCAAATAGATTTTGTGTCAGTTTCATTCTCATTGCTGGGACTGACCTGTGCATGCCCCCTCAGTCTCCGTGAGTCCACATGTATTGAGCAAACACTGGTTCTTTTGAGTCACCCACCACCTCTGGCTCTTACAGTCTTCCCACCTCTTCTTCCTGGTACATCCCCAAACTTAAGGGATTGGTTGGATGAAATTATTGTATTTAAGGGTAACTGCTCCAACATCTCGCAGTCTTCTGCATATTCTGCAGTTAGGGTCTGTGTCTTAATTTTTATCTACTATATGAAGCTTCTCTTATGAGGGCTGAATGAAGCACAGATATATGGGTACAGTAATCTGGCACCAGTAATTTGTTTCGTGTCCCTTTAGCAGAATCATATTAGTAGACTTTCCCTCTAATCTCTGACTTACCTAGTCCTGTGTTCTTGACCTTCCGTATTATCGGATATAGGTTCCATCTCACAGAGTGAATCATAAATCCAGTCAAGCATTAGGTCACTATTGTACCATTACATCTTGCAGGCAGTTAACTGTTGTCAGCCTCGAGTTTGTGACTGGGTGATGATGATGATTGCCTTTCTCTTCTGGTAGCTTGTAGAGTATCTTCTAGTACCCTGAATGCTACTCAGTAGGCACAAAATTTTATCTGGAGTTTCACTAAAACACTGTATCAATGTTGGTTTCTTAATACTGACAAATGTACCATAGTAATATCAGATACTGATAACAGGAAAGGGAGGGAGAGAAGTGTACAGGAACTTCCTGGCTATCTTTGCAATGCAACACATTATAATACCATGCCTCTTCATTAGTAAGTATAAGTAGTATATAACCATTAAAAACTGAGAAACTATAGAAAAGTTGAAAATAATATTAGTTCATTATCATTCAAGCATAATTGCTCACTTAAAAGTTCATTCAGGGTAAGATTTTTTTTTTTTTGTCACATTGAGATATTTAAGATACCCATATGTTTTAAAACTTAATAATGTGTACTGATTGTTGAAAAATGTGGTGGTTCTGAGATTTTAGCTTGCTAAAGCTAGTTAGTTATTTGACACACACTCAGGCTTTGAGCCTAGAAGAAAAGGTCAGAAAAATAAAAGGGAATTTTTACTTTTCCCACTTCAAGGTACACATGTTGAAGTATGTGTGTTTTGATTTGTAGCAGAAAAAAAAACTAACAGTAAAAATGAAATGCAGGCTAAAAACCAGAAAAATCTCTGATCCATTACCCTGGGTTTTGTTTATTTTAGTTAGGCTTTATGTATTTTGTCTGTGTATTTGTTTGTTTGTTTATTTTAGTTTAAGAAAACTGGCCAGGGATGGAGAAATGCCTCAGCAGCTAAGAGCACACAGTGCTTTTGCAGAGTTTGGTTCCCAGCATCAAGGTCACACTGGAGTTGTATGGGACAGAGCACCATAGGCCTCTGCAGGCACTTTCATTTACATATATGTATGGGTACACACACACACACACACACACACACACACACACACACACACACACGTAATACTAATCTTTATAAATGCTTCTTTGGTTTTTTGAAAGATGTGAGTAAAGTTTGTAAAGTCAGTGATTTTGGTTACTGTCAGTTCCCCAACCAGATTATCTCTCTGGATATGATATTCTGTATAATGCTAGGGATGCTATTTGTTGAATATGCTTTCCTAATTCCAGTGTAAAATTGTAGCTGTTTTGTCAAATTCAGTTGTTCATAGGCGTGTGGGTTAATATCAGGATTTTCAATTCGATTCCATTGGTATAACTGTCTATTTTTGTGCCATTACTAAGCTATTGAGAGGTAAGTCTGGGACCAGTTCGGGTTGAATTCCCCCCCCCAACACCCATCCCTGGGAACTCCCTGGATTGGCCCTGAATCTTGCTCCCCACTGTGTCCTGTCCCCAGCAATAGCGTTCCTGATGCTCTGATACACACCCACCACACACACACAAAGAGCATGACCTCCATCCACAGAGGGCTGATCCAATAATCCTGCTACCTTCCACTAACTTCCTGGAGCTGCTCTGAGCACATGAGACCCACCTGGGACCATCCTGAATCCCTTACTGCTGGATATTGCCTGGCCTCTGCCTGAGAAAAGACCTCCTAGAGAGTTTGGAACACATAGAACTACAGACATCGAACTTCTGACCTACCTTAGCCCACCTGGGGAGTACCACAGAGAGACAGAGAGACCCCACCTACACCTACTGAAAGAAGCAATGGGAAGACGGCAATACAAGAAAACACTTAACGATAGAAACAAAAGCTTGACACCATCAGAATCTAGGGACTCTACACCAACTAGACCTGAATACCTGAAAGCAGATAAGGCAGAAGAGAACGATTTAAAAATATCTTCATAAAAATTATAGAGGCCTTCAAAGACAATGTGAGAAAAATCCCTTAAAGATATCGAAGAAAAAAATGATGAAAAAAATGGAAGAAATGGTGCCCACGAGTCCCACTGCCTGCATTACTAGGAGGACTGATGGATGACACACCGCTGCACGCCATTTGGACCGCCCCAGAGGGGTCTGCTTCTTGGCTGACTAACAGTGACTCACCAGAAGTCTACTCTTGTGCACACAGCACTCTCTGCCCATGGTCCGAGGAATTTCCCCTAGGCAGAAGGATACGGAACACGTCCCTCGTAAGTAGCATAGGAAAGAGGCCTTCAAAGCATAGTAAAAATGGCAATCTTGCCAAAAGCAATCTACAGATTCAATGCAGTCCCCATTAAAATCCCACCACAATTCTTCACTGACCTTGAAAGGATAATAATCAACTTTATATGGAAAAACAAAAGACCCAGGATAGCAAAACAACCCTGTACAATAAAAGAACTTCAGGAGGCATCACAATTCCTGACTTTAAGCTCTACTACAGAGCTATAGTTCTGAAAACAGCCTGGTATTGGCACAAAAATAGACAAGTAGACAAATGGAATCGAATTAAAAATCCTGATATTAATCCACGCACCTATGAACACCTGATTTTCGACAAAACAGCTAAAATTATACAATGGGGCGAGGACAGCATCTTCAACAAATGGTGCTGGCACAATTGGATGAGGGTGTGTAGAAGACTGCAGATAGACCCATGTCTGTCGCCATGCACAAAACTCAAGTCCAAATGGATCAACGACCTCAACATCAATCCAGCCACATTGAACCTCTTAGAAGAGAAAGTAGGAGGTAACCTTGAACAAATTGGTTTAGGGGCACAGACACTGAGAGAAACAATTGATAAATGGGACCTCTTCAAACTTAGAAGCTTGTGTAAGGCAAAGGACACAGTGGACAAGATCAAACGGCAGCCCACAGACTTGGAAAAGGTTTTTCACCAATGCTGTATCTGACAAAGGGCTGATCTCCAAAATATACAAAGAACTCAAGAAACTAGTCAACAAAACACCAAATAACCCTATTAAAAATGGGGTACAGAACTGAAGAAAGAATTCTCAATAGAGGAAATCAAAAAGCCTGAAAGACACTTAAGAAAGTGCTCAACATCTTTAGCTATCAGGGAAATGCAAATCAAAACAACTTTGAGATACCATCTTACTCCTGCCAGAATGGCTAAAATTAGAAACACCAATGATGACTCATGTTGGAGAGGATGTGGAGAAATGGGAACACTCCTCCACTGCTGGTGGGAGTGCAAACTAATACAGCCATTTTGGTGATCAGTATGGCAGTTCCTCAGGAAAATGGGAATTAGTTTACCACAGGACCCAGCAATCCCTCTCTTAGGCATATACCCAAATGATCCACATCCATGCAACAAAGACATGTGCTCACCTATGTTCATAGCAGCACTATTTGTAATAGCAAGAACCTGGAAGCAACCTAGATGCCCCTCAATTGAAGAATGGATAATGAAGATGCGGCACATCTACACAATGGAATACTACTGTGGAGAAACAAAATAATGGTATCTTGAAATTCACAGGCAAGTGGATGGCACTTGAAGAAACCATCCTGAATGAGGTAACCCAGTCACAAAAAGAGGAACATAGTATGTGCTCACTCATATATGGATTTTAGACCTAGATCAAAGGATCACCAGACTCTAATTCACACCACCAGAGGAACTAGGATACTAGATGTATTCTAAGAGATTCATATAAAGTCCCTCACAGAACTGGGAAGGGACAAGTCCCCCCAGAGCACAGGGGAAGTGGGGGGGGCAGCGAATGGAGAGAGAAGTAGGAGAAAACGAGGGGGAGGAAAGGGGAACACATGAGACCAGGAAGATTGAGCCCGGTTAGGAATAGAAGACAGGAGAGAGAGAGAGAGAGAGAGCGAGAGAGAGAGAGAGAGAAAGAAGGGGGAGCCAATATTGGTTTGAAGATAAAATTGAACACAAAGAAAGGTCTAGAGCACTACAAGACTGCTGCCAACTAACAATTTAAGCTTCCATGGAAAGACTACCATAAATGTCCTTCCCGGATAGTGAGATCAACAACTAACCTATCCATGGAGCCCTCATCTAATGCCTGTAGGAAACAGGAGCAAACACCCATACATAAACACTGATGCAGATGGAGAGGACAAGACCAGGCAGCAGAAACACACAGAGACAGCTTACCTGAACAAGGAGGAGCTAACGGGCCACCAGACTGATAGCTGGGAAGCCAGCATGGGACTGACTCAGGCCCCCCTGTATGGGGCTCAGCCAGAAGGACTGAGCAGTCTAAGGGACCTCAGACTGTGGAGCCAGGATGTATCCCTGGTACACAAAATGACCTTGCTAACACACCCCCCCATGGAGGGATAACTGCCTTTACCTAGAAACAGGAGAGAAGCCCTAGTCCCTACTTCACATGACCTGTCAGTTCCACATGGCCCCAACTGGATGGCACTCCCCTACATATGGAATTGGGGTGGGGGATGGGAGGGGAGGGTGGTCAGGGTGCATGTGAGAGGGCAGAGAGGGTAAAAGGGAGGAAAGGAGGGAGAGAGGGAGGGAGGGAGAGGGAACTGGGATTGACATGTAAAATGATAAATTAAATAAAAAATAATGCTTTGACTCCAAAATTTAAGTTCAAGGACAAGTTACTGTGGAAAATTATTTCTATTTTTGTTTCCACAGAAAATGAAAAGCTGTGGATTCCTTCCAGACTAATGTGGTTGGATCAAGCCAGACCACCTGAAACAGAGTACCAGGTTATCCTACATTCAAAACAGCTGGACATAGCAGCCTTACAGACTACAGCCAGGATTTCTGCATCTTCTTACAATCCCCCATGCCAGCGCCCGTTACCAGCCGGAAGTAGTTTGGAAAGAAGGATGCCCAAGTTTGCAAATATGTCTATAAATGTTTGTTTTCTTTTAAATGGACTTGGTTATATAAAATAAATTTTAAAAAATGGAAGAAATGAACAAATCTCTTAAAGAAGGTACAGAAGGACAAAAAAAAAAAAAAAAAAAAAACCAAACAGGTGAAGAAAACAGTTCAAGACAATTGAAAACTGAAATAGAGACAATAAAACACAAACTAAAGCAATGCTGGAAATAGAAAAACTGGGCAAACAATCAGGAACTACAGACACAAGCATAACCAACACAATGCAAGACATAGAAGAGAGAATCACAGGCACTGAAGATAAACTAGAGCAAATAGATTAATTGACCATAGAAAATCTTAAATCCAACAAATCCTTAATACAAAACATCAAGGAAATGTGGTACACCATGAAAAGGCCAAATCTAAGAATAGTAGGCATAGAGGAAGACGAAGAAGCCCAGCTCAAAGGTGCAGAAAATATATTCAACAAAATCATTGAGGGAACTTTACCCAATCTGAAGAAGGACATGCCCATGAAAGTACAAGAAGCTTACCAAATATCAAATAGACTGGACAAAAGGAAAAAGGTCCTTCGACACATGATAATCAAAACTCCTAACATACAGAATGAAGAAAGAATATTAAGGCGAAAGGCCAGGTAACATATAAAGGCAGATTACACCTGACGTCTAGATGGAAACTCTCAAGGCCAGAAGGTCCTGGATACATCCTCTACAACTTCTAAGAGTTCATGGATTCCAGACCAGGCTACTATAACCAGCAAAACTTTCAATCAATATAGACAGAGAAAAAAATATATTTAGTGATAAAGCCATATTTTTCCAATAAGTATCTACAAATCCAGCCCTACAGAAAGTTCTGGAAGGAAAACTCCAACCCAAGGAAGTTAACTACACTCAAAAAAGGACATAGGCAATAGATAATCCCACTTCATCAGAACCCAAGGGTAAAGCAGGGCAAATATATTCACAATGCTACTGCCAACAACTAGTCGAAAACAAACAAGCATTAACAATCAATGGTCATTACTTTCCTCAACATTTATGGTATTATGTGACCTATAAAAAGACAAAGGCTTACAGAATGGATACGAAGACAGAATCCATCCTTCTGCTGCATACAAGAAGCACATCTAAGATTCGAAGACAGACATAACCTCAGGGTAAAAAGTTGGGAAAAGATCTTCCAATCCAATGGACCAAAGAAGCTAGCAGGTGTAGCTATCCTAATTTCTAACAAGTTAGACTTCAAACCAAACTCAGTCAAAAGAAATGAAGAAGGTCATTTTTTATTCATCACAGGAGAAATCCATTAGCAAAAAGTCTCAATTCAGAACATCAATACCCCAAATACAAAGGCACCAATATTCATAAAAGAAATTCTACTAAAATTCAAAGATCACATAAAACCTCACACACTTATAGTGGGAGGCTTCAACACTAGACAGGACCACCAATCACAAACTTAACAAATAAACAAAAGAACTAACAGAAGTTATGTCTCTATTGGGTTTAACATACATCTCTAGAACATTCCATCCAAACACAAAAGAACATACCTTCTTCTTTGCTACACATGGAACTTTCTCTAAAGTCAAACATACCAGGTGACATGACAAACCTCAACAGATGTAAAAAAAAAAAAAAATGGAATAGTCCCCTGCATCTTATCAGACCACCATGCTTTAAATTTGGAAATCAACAACAACACAAATCACAGAAACCCTACAAACTCATGGAAAGAGAACAATGCCAAACTTGGGTCAAAGAAGAAATAAAGAAAGAAATTAAGAATTTCCAAAAATTCAATGAGAATGAGGACACAAATATCTAAACTTATGGCACACTTTGAAAGCAGTGCAAACAGGGAAGTTCATTGCAATAAGTGCCCATATGAAAGAAAACACAAGATAGTCATATTAGAGAATTAACAGCACAACTGAAAGCCTTAGAACAAATAGAAGCAAACTCACCCTGGAGGAGTAGATGCCAGGAAATAATCAATTTGAGGGCTTCAATCAATACAGTAGAAACAAGGAAAGCAATACAAATCTCAACGCAACAAAGAATTGGTTTATCGAGAACATCAACAAGATAGACAACCTTTATTCAAAGTAACCAGACAACCTTTATCCATTGTAACCAAAAGCAGAGAGAGAACATGCAAATTAATAAAATCAGAAACAAAAAGGGGGACATAACAACTGGTACTGAGGAAATCCAGACAAGTTTTAGGTCATACTTTGAAAATTCAAAGGAAATGGACAAATTTCTGGATAACTATCACTTACCAAAATTAAATCAAGAACAGTTAAACAACTTAAATAGAACTATAAACCATAATGAAATAAACACAGTAATCAAAAGAGTCCCACCCCCCCAAAAAAAAAAAACCCAGAGCAAGATGGCTTCAGTGCAGAATTCTACCAGAAATTCAAGGAAGAGCTAATAACAATACTCCTCAAATTGTTCCACACAACAGAAACAGAAGTTTAATTACCAAACTCTTTCTCTGAGCCAAACCACACAAAGATACAACTAAGAAATAAAACTATACACCAATATCCCTCCTGAATGTTGATGCAAAAATACTCAATACTGGCAAACCAAATCCAAGAATACATAAGAGAAATCATCCACCATGATCAAGTAGGCTTCATCCTTGTGTTGCAGGGATGATTTAACATATTATAATCTATCAACGTGATCCATCATATAAAAAAAACTGAAAAAGAAAATTCACATGATCATCTACATATGCTGAAAAAGCCTTTGACAAAATTCAACACCTTTTCATGATAAAGATCTTTGAGAGATCAGGGATATAAGTAACATACTTAAACATAGTAAAAGCTATACGCATTAAACCAAGAGCCAACATAAAACTGAATGGAGAGAAGCTTAAGGTGATTCCTCTAAAATCAGGAACAAGACAAGGCTTCCCTCTCTCTCAATATCTCTTCAATATTGTGCTTGAAGTTCTAGTTAAAGCAATAAGACACCAAAAGTAGTCAGACAGTGGAACCAGGATGTATTCCTGGTGCATAAAAGGACCTTGCGGATAAATCCCCCATGGAGGGATACTGCCTTAACCTAGAAACAGGGAAGAAGTCCTAGTCCCTACTTCAGATGACTTGACAGAACCACATGACCCCACCTGGATGGCATTGTCCTACATGTGGAATTGGGGTGGGGGGATGTGAGGGGAGGGTGGTCAGGATACATGTGAGGGGGCAGAGAGGTTAAGAGGGAGGGAAAGAGGCAGGGAGGGAGGGAGAGTGAACTGGGATCCACATGTTAAAAAAAAAAAAGACACCAAAAGTAGATCAAGGAGATACAAATTGGAATGGAAGAATTCAAACTTTCCCTATTTGCAGATGATATAATAGTTTAAGCAGGCAATCCTAAAAATCTACCAGGGAACTCCTACAGCTGATAAACACCTTCATCAAACTAGCAGGATACAAGATAAACTCAAAAAAATCAGTAGCCCTACTATATACAGATGACAAATGGGTTATGAAAGAAATCAGAGAAACCTCACCCTTTACAATAGCCACAAACAACATACCAAACAAATGAAAGATGTATATAGCAAGAACTTTGTGTCTTTAAAGAAAGAATATAAAGAAGATAGCAGAAAATGGAAAGATCTCCCATGCTTTTAGACAGATAGGATAAACATTTTTATAATGGCAATCTTGAAAAAGCAATCTACAGAATCAGTGAAATCCCATTAAAATCCCACCACAATTCTTCACTGACCTTGATAGGATAATAATCAACTTTATATGGAAAAACAAAAGACCCAGGATAGCCAAAACAGCCCTATACAATAAAGGAACTTAAGGAGGCATCACCATCCATGACTTTAAGCCCAACTACACAGCTATAGTCCTGTAAACAGCCTGGTATTAGCACAAAAATAGACAAGTAGACAATCGGAATCCAACTGAAAATCTTGATATTAACCCATACACCTATGAACACCTGATTCTCGACAAAACAGCTAAAAGAATACAATGGGGAGAGGACAGCATCTTCGACAAATGGTGCAGGCACAACTGCATGATGGCCATGCACAAACTCAAGTCCAAATGGATCAAAGACCTCAACATAAATCCAGCCAAACTGAACCTCTTAGAAGAGAAAATGGGAGGTATCCTTGAACAAATTGGTACAGGTGACTGCTCCTTAACATAACTCCAGTAGCAAAGACTGAGATCAACAATTAATAAATGATTCCTCCTTAAACTGAGAAGCTTCAGTAAGGCAAAGAACACAGTTAACAAGACCAAACATCATCCCACACCAATCCTACATCTGACAGAGGGCTGATCTCCAAAATATACAAAGAACTCAAGAAACTAGTCAAGAAAACATCAAATAACCCTATTAAAAAATTTGGTATAGAACTGAATAGAGAGCTCTCAATAGAGGATATAAGAAGGATTCTAAGAGATTCATATAAGGTCCCTCTCAGAAGGGAAAAGGACAAGATATCCTGAGCATATGAGGAGCAGTGATGGCACAGTGAGTGGAGAGGGAACTAGGAGAAAGAGAAAGAGAGGAGAGGAAAGCCTGTGGGCCTAGGAAGATTGAGTCAAGGGAGGAATAGATGAGAGAAGAGAAGAGTAGAGAAGAAAACAGAGAGAGAGAGACAGAGAGAGAGAGAGAGAATAAAAGAGGGAGGCATTATAGGTTTTAAGAGAAACCTCAACCTTCAGAACTGTTAAGAGACCTACAAGACTGTCCCCAACTAACAATATGAGTAACATTAAAAAGGCTACAATAAGTGTCCTTCCCTGATAATGAGATTGATGACTAACTTATCCATCATCATAGAGCCCTTATCTACTAGCTGATGGAAACAGAAGGAAACACCCACAACTAAACCCTGAGCTGAACTGGAATCCAGATACAGAGAGGGAGGACATGACCAGCCTACACAAACACATAGAGACAGCTGAAGGAAAAATTGAGATGAGCAGAATTCTCTTGCAAATTATGAAAAACAATAACAAGAATGGAAAACATCAAAATAGCAAAACTATAACAAGAAAAGGAAAAATGTAAAGCAAAATCTAAAGAATATATTATCATCATGGAAATCAGAACAAGGTCTTTAAACTAGGCCCAATATCATATCCAGGAGGCAACTTGAACATGAAAAGCTCACAATATAAATCCTGTCATGATAGAGAAGAATTTCTGAGATGTGTTCCTGTGACCTCTGGCACTGGCTGGAAAAAAGTAGAAACTTGTGATTGTCTTACTACTACATCTGAGATTCAACATCCAGACTCCTTTTGGAAGATGGTGAGAGAACAGTACCAAGAAGTTTCTGATATTGACTATATCTGAGGCTCTAGCTGGTTTCAACCTGGAAAGTTCTTAACCCACTCTACAAAGATAACAATTTTCACAGGAAATGTCTCAGTGATGCAGAGAGCAGTGTTCAAAGTTGAGCATCTCATCCGTATAGAAGAGGTTCAAAAATAAATTTATCATGCCTGCTGATGCACGCACTCAATCACAAAACGTAGGGGGCTGAGGAAGGCGAATCACTGTTAGTTCAAGAAACTACTGCTCAGAACATAGAGATGTCAGAGGACAGGAAGGGAGACTCAATTCTACAGACACACTGATATCAAACATATTGTTTTCTGGATGGATGCTCTTGTAGAAATCACTGGCACATTTATCTGAGGTTGCCTTTCCATGGTTGTGGCTAAGACCCATGCATGTGAGAGGAAGCCTCTAGGCTCTACCTGTTCTCCCCAGCCAGGGCTCTTACCTCATCTGGGAGACATCAAATGATATTGCAGCTTTTGTGACAGTTTCTTTGTCTGAATCACCATCATCTCCTTCTGCTTCAGTAGGACCTCAAGTCTTTCCTCTAATCTTTTGAGCTCCTGTTCATTAGAAGATTATGTTTTTAAGGAGGGTTAACACTGTCATACAATTGTAAACATATACAAAGGATCTCAACAGCTTGTTGGTCAGCATGGCTAGTAAAAAAGTCAGCATTCTGGGAAGTAGGAAACCCTCGTTCAAGAGGGAATTTGACATGAAATCCAGTGGTGTCCTCAGAATAATGCACACATGCATGATGTATCACCACACCCACAGGCTTAAACTACAGAAATATATACAATCTCTCCCTCCCACCACCAATCTCACTCACTCTATCTATCATCTATCTATCTATCTATCTATCTATCTATCTATCTACTAAGAGAAAAAAGAGGAGAAAGAAATAAAAGAATAGAGAGCTAGGATAAAGAAATATAATGACAAATTGGCTGTTCGGTTTAGACAAACCATACCAACTGTTTTAGAATAGTCCCACAACTCAGTTGTCAGTCCATGGGGCCTAATTCTTCTGTGGAAAACTATGTTCATTTTCTTGGCAAGATTATGTTGAAATGCTGAGAGAATTTTTCCCCAAAAGGCCCAAATCCCAACCTTCCAACATCAGCTTTCTAAAGCTCCCAGATGATCACCCAGTTAACCCCAGACTATACTGTCCTGGATGGGAGAAATATCCAGTACCACTTACAGAAAACAGGGCTGATGCCTCATACTCCGGCTTCTGTCACTGTGAAGCAATAGCTGGGAAAAGTGAAGAGAACACATTTGAAAACAGGAAGAGAGGAGAAAGCCACATGCCACCCAAATCATTGACTCTGAAAATCACACATTTTGAACGTGTATGAGGTTCTCCTCCTTGCAAACTGCTTCTCACTGTATATCACAATAGCCTAGGTGAGCTCCAGAAGCCCAGGGCTGACTGGCGTTCCATTTACAGTGTAAATCCCTATCGCGGTAAATAAGGATCAGGATAAACAAATAGGCCGAATAGATGTTTATTCAGGGAGAAATAACTTACAACCTAGACAGATGAACACCAGGAAATTCAACCCGATCCTCTCCTGTCCGAGTCATGCCAGAAAGAGAGCGCCTTTCCTGGCCCCCTCTGACCTCCTTCCACAGGTCACTTCCGCCCATGGCTCCACCCCCAATGGGTGTGGTCAGTGCTACAGAAGGACTATCTCACTACAATTCCCCTTTTAGTCTAAAGAAAAGATTTAGGCTTAATACAAAACTATATACAAAACAGTGAATAACAAGTGTGCCTAAGAAAAGGAAAATCGAGAACAAAATGACCTACATATCTAGTCCTAGGGTGAGGGCATAATGGAGTTTACAATAGAGTTGTCCTAAGCTGGAAAACGTAAGTCTAGTACCTAATATATCTAACTAGGAAGAGAGAATAATAGTTGTGATAGTTTAATCTTCAACCTCATCAAGACCTGAGAAGGAAATTAACGATACTAGAGTAGACTCTAGCACAGTGGTGGCAGTGGCTAACGGTATCTGTCTCACTTAGCAAACTGAGTCCAACAGGCACAAGTCCAAGAGCAGCTTGCTAAGGCTCCTAAGGGAAAAAAAGCCTAGAACCAGAGCTTAGGACTATTCTGTCAACGGAAATCATAACACGAGATAATCCCATTCCACAGCTAATGGGGTCCATGTCAAAGGGGCACTTACCGATAAAAGACTGTCTCCTTGATCAGCTCACTGAACTTTTCTGATGCTTTGGTTTTCTCATTCTCAAAGACCTTTAATTCATAAATGACCTGTTTATGTTCCACCTTCAGTTTCTCATAGAATGGTAGCATCTAGAAACAGGAGGAAAGAACCCCATGAACACAGGTCTCAAGGATAAGGTGAACTCTAATTGTATCTTGGTCTGCTATAGCCCTGTGGATGCCACATTCTGGCTCCTAAGTGTTGGGATCTCCTGGTGCTTTGAAAATTGTTATCCTGTCCCTGGGGTGTCTGTTTCTATGTGTTCAGATGGATGGTGTCCTGGCTGCATGAGTTCACTCATCAGTCCTAGATGCTCCATCAAGCTCTCTGTTTTACCAGGAATCTATTCCAAATGTCTGAACATACCAGATATTGCAATGAGTTTTCTCCTGTTTTAGAACATAGATTCTATGTCCAAGGTGACTATTAATAAAAAGTAACAGCACATAATCCATGTGTTTCAAACCTATATCAGGACAGCTATACAAACTTCCCATGGGATTGCTAGATGCCTCCATGGTGAGATCTTAAGACAATAGTATTGATGCTTAAAGTAGGTCTTGAAGAACTCAGCAGTATAATAGTCTGGAAAGTAATGCAGTCGAACCCTCAGGCCCTACCACATAGCCCTGTCCCCCCTATTGTTTGGAAACACACAAACTTCTGAATGCATGTGTGAACTTATGAGGGAGAAAAAGAGAGAAAGAGAGAGAAGAACGAATTGAGAAAACACAGAGAACAGAGAGCACTCACAATTAGATTCTAAATAAATTCATGAAGGACTGTGGTTTAAGGAACAAAACCAGAAATAATCAAGTGTTCCAATACTTCCTATACCACACTGGAAAGGACTAAGTAGAGCCATGCCTGTCCAGCTTCTACCAAGAGCTTCCATCACACCATCATCTGCCAGGCAAGATTAAAAACTCATCACAAACTTGCAGCACATATTATCTCCCAAAACTACCACCTGTCAGGGTCTTTCCAAATGCATGTTGGGAACCTGTACATTACTGCCACAATTCCTGAGTTATATGACATATACCAAGCCTCTGGTTCTCATTTAGAGAAAGCAGTGAAGTTAGAGTAAACATCCCACTCCCTCCAAAATGTCAGATCTGTCTCTCCACTGAGAAGAAATTAGGTGATGAGGTGGCTACAGAGTCACTATGGAGGATCATCTTTCTAGAATCTCAGACCTTTTTTTAAAAAAAAAAACAAGCAGAATTATGGGTTTATTTCATTTGAATATCATATTTGATTGTCCATAATAGTGCAGTTTCCCCTCCTTCCTAGCCCCACACCTACACCCTACTTCCTACTAACCTCTTCTAGTACTTCTGCATCTCATCTCGGAGGGGGGCAAACCTCCAAAGGACTTCAAAAAAGACTGAGTTCCTCAAGTATCACCAAGGCTATTTCAGGTAATCCACTATGTGGCAGGGGTTCCCAAAAGTCAGCTAAGGTCCAGGAACAGGTCTTGATATCACTGTTAATGTCCCTACATTGAGAACAAGTTATACCACAGTAACATGCACAGGGCCTAAGTGTGTTCCATGGAGGCTTCCTAATTGTTTTCCCAGAGTTCAAGAGTTGCCATGAAGTAACGTCAGATGTATCTGTGGAACACAAGACCTTAAAAGAAAGCAGGAGAGGATGATAGTGCAGACTGTCCTGTGGAGTCTGAAAGGATGGATACTTGTTGTCAACAGTTCCTTCGCTGATAAAGACCAGGCAATCTTGTAGCTCATTTCTGTCGTTGGTCATCAGCTGCAACTCTGTGATCAGCCTCTCCATTTCCTTCTTCACTTGTTTCTTGGTGAGGAGCATTGGCTGGGATGAAGGCTTCATAGCACCCTTTGTGTGTAGATGAACTCAAGTGAAATTGGATGGTGACATAGAGAAATGCATGGAGAAAGGACAGAAACTCTGAGGTCAAAACAGAAAGATCATGTTTGGAACTCAAATACAGTATTTTTGCCCCAGGTTCAGATGCACTTTCTGTGGATCTCAGGTCTCACAACAGTCTGTAGAGATGTGGTTATGTAAGCATTTAGGGATTTCATCTACCCCCTTACACATGTTTCATGTGAACAAAAAGACCACCTTTCAGGATGAATTACAGAGGTTCAGGATGCAACACGTTCCAGAGCTCTGACCCTGCCTGTGGTTTCAGATGCCAGGAGAAATGAAAAAGTGCACAAGCACTCAGGTGCAGTGAGGAGCTCAGATCTCCTGCCTGTTCTTTCCAGGCCCATGGATGTAGACAGAAAAATCATGAAGAAAGCCAACATGGTAAAAAACCTCACCAAGTCATCCCAAACCACTGTCTGCCCAGAAACATGGAATCGGGAATTTAGGAGCTTAATGCTGCCCTGGTTCCATGCCTCTGACAGTTGATCCTCTATACTAGAGTATGGCTTGCCACCCTTAACTGCTGATTCAGAACACTATGGATGCCACTGTCAGGGAAAGATGGTTACAGGAGTTCTACTGTACACTCCGGGAACATAATATTCTTGGAAGGTGATCTTTTCTGTGCATGTGACTAATGTCTGGAATTCATTAAACCTAAAGAAACCTGCTGAGAATGAAGTTCAGTGATGCCTGCCCTAAGCTGAAAACACAGTTCCCTGCCTGCCCACTGCTAGTCTCCTCCTCTTCCCAAATTACAACCTCAAACCCCAATAAGGTAAAAACTAGGTGCTCCCAGCACAATAGACTTTCTTTGCAAGGTCCTGGTTAGGAGAAGAAAAAACTAATGTAATGGAATCCCAGACTATCAGTAATTATGAGAAGCAGGGATGTTCATTTGCTTTTCAGAAGCTCCAGACATTCTACCCCATTACCGGAAGCCCCAGCTCAAGCCCACCCCTTCCACAAACATCCCCATCTCCCAGCATTCACTGTGCCTATGTCAGGTTCACTTAT
Source organism: Phodopus roborovskii (assembly GCF_943737965.1). Lineage (NCBI taxonomy): Eukaryota > Metazoa > Chordata > Mammalia > Rodentia > Cricetidae > Phodopus > Phodopus roborovskii. Next base: position 128,615 of record NW_026126690.1, on the reverse strand, counting down.
TTGTTCTTGTTTTATTTTGAGAGCTAAGAGAAGCTTCTTTCTGTCTATCTCCGGCCTCTGGATAATCTCCACTTTCTCTTCCAAACAGAGACCTCAGTCTTGACAACATGGCTACTGATACAACCATGAGGCACTGAAGGATTGCCCTAATGGCAGTTGGTGTTGCTACAACACTGGTGACATCATGAAATATCATGAGCTCTCCAGGATACCATAGATTTCCAGGGGAAGTGACTTCTGTTGTCAAGGGGAATAGCCTTTTCAGCCCTGCTATTTATTTCTCCGTAAATGAACCAGACTCCCAGGTTTCCTTTCCAAGATCCTCTCTTGGAATATGTGGGAAGACATTCTGCACCTCCTCCTCATAAATCCAGAGTTTCCTTAACTTGATTAGAAGCCCCATAGTACATCCCTTATTGAGAATTGAGCTAGACTTCCTAATGTTAAATTCTCATTCCTTCCTCAAAATCCCTCTATTCATCAATATGAGAAGCCATACTCACATGAATCACATGAGATCACCTTCTTCATAACAAGTGTTGAAAGCACTTTCAAGATGAACTTGCATGACTTGTTACAGTGTGGGTATTGGTTCAAGGTTGCAGTCATGGAATCCATATGGTTACCTTTTAAAAATTGCCCCAGGGTTCTTTAGGAGATATAAAATGCTGAATTCATGGTTGCTGAAAAAGTGTAATGACCTATTAGCTGAGGAAACTTAAATAGTGGATCTATCAAGAGAGCAAGCCCTCTGGCTGAGTGTGGGGCTGTGCACTCTGTATCAGACACCAAAGCACTGTGAGTCATAGTGAGACCCAATCTCTCTCTCTCTCTCTCTCTCTCTCTCTCTCTCTCTCTCTCTCTCTACCTCTCTATCTCTCTATCTATCTCTATCTCTGTCTCTGTCTATCCCAGCTATAAGTGTGGGGTCCATTAGTTTCCCCTTGTTCAGGTCACCTGTATCTTTTGGTTTCTTCAGCCTTGCCTTTACCCCTGTGCTAATCACGCCTCGCTCTCTGCAACTGGATTCCAGGAGTTCAGCTCAGTATTTAGCTGTGGGTGTCTTGCTTATGCTTACATCAGATACTGGATAAAGGCTCTAGGATGACATATAAGGTAGTCATCAATCTCATTATCAGAAAAGGGCATTTAAGTTAGCCTCTACATTATTATTGTTCAGTTATTGAATGTGAATCATACTTGTAGATCTTTGGAAATTTCCCTAGTGCCAGATATCTCTTTAAACCTATAATGGCTCCTTTTTTGATGGTATCTCTTTACATGCTCTCCTCTATTCTTCCATGACTCAATCTTCCTGCTCCCTCATTCCCTCCTCTTTCCTCTCCCCTCCTTTTCTTCTCTTTCTCCTAAATCTCTCTCCCTGCCTCTTGTCCTCACAGTTTGCTCAGGAGATCTTGTCACTTTCTCCTTCTCCCTGGGGTCATGGACATCTCTATTAGGGTCCTCCTTGTTTCCTAGATTTTCTGTCAGTATGGATGGAGGCTGGTAATCCTTTGCTCTATGTCTAAAATCCATTTATGTGTGAGTACATACCATGTCTGTCTTTTTGTGACTGGGTTACCTCACTCAAGATGTTTTTGTTCCATGCATTTGCCTGGGAATTTTAAGGATCCATTTTTTTTCCTGAAAAGTACTCCATTGCGTAATGTACCATATTTTCTGAATCCATTCTTCAGTTGAGGAACATTTAGGTTGCTTCCAGGTTCTGGCTGTTAATAATGCTAGGATAATAAATTCTTTAATACCATAGGCAAAAGGAGAAGGAGCCAAGATCAGGAATGGTGAACTCCTGTGATAACATTTTAAAATGATGGATGAGGAATTTATTTGTATTATCAATCAGGGGCTTCCAGTGTCATGTTGGATGTCTGTTGGCCTTGTGCAATAACTTGAAGGGCCCAGTACTGATGTTCACTGGAATCCCATTATGCATGCAGACATACCAGGAACCAATCAGAATCAAAGTCTGAGAGGTGGGTTTACAAAATTGGGGGAACATTGATGATTCAAGATTTCAGACTTGGGATATGAGAACCAGCTCTACTCTGTATCACCTGGGTGAACTTGGATCATCACTTTCCTTTCCATGTATCCTATGGGGATATCCAAGGAGCTCTGTCTCTGGAATGATTGTGTCTGCTTTCAGCCAAAAAGTCACCCGAAGTCAATTAAGGTTAGCATCTGCAACAGGAGTAAAAAGAAAGATAGACAGACTTTTTGAATCTGCTTACGCATCAGGAATCCTACACATGATCAGAAGATGGTCAGTTTGCCACCTGTCTTCCTTATCTTAGTTCCCTGTAGAAAAGATGATAATGGTGATAAAAGAATAGGGGCAGGTATAACAATGTCCTCATCAGACCCCTTGGAGGCAGGCTGCCACTGACTTCCGGAATGGATAGGGATTTCTTCCTCTCCTGGCTCTCTCTGTCTCCCTCATCCTTATCCTCTCTCTCACTCTCTCAGTCTTCTTCTCCCTCTCTCTCACGCTGTCCCTGCTTCCCCACTCTGACCCCCCTCTCTCTGTTTTTAAGAGACAGGGTTCTCTTTGTCATACAAATTACCCTGGAACTGCCTCTATAGACCAGGATCACCTGGAAATAAGAGATCTGCCCATCACTGAGCACTCTTTCTCCAGAATGCTGGGGTTAAAGTTTTGTGAAATTACCTCCCAGGTGTAATTCATGTCTTAAAACTTCTAAGGTTTTTTGCTAGGGCTCTGACTCTACAGGGAGGAGCAGGATGTAGTTGCATTCTATGTTGATGCCAAAGGAAACTCCAGAACAGAGAGCCAAAGAGCCAAACTAACCATACAAATGGTGACAGCTCTTTTTAGCCTTGAGTGCTCCGTGCATACAGTCAGGGAACATTTCCAAGTAGGGTGTGGGATAGAGGCTGTGCCTATGCAGTAAAGGTATTGGAGATGAGTTTTTGGTTCCAGAGATCTATATTGTGATGTCCAGGGACCTCTCCCATTCTAACCTTGCCTACTTTTCTTTCACTTCACCTTGACGTGATTTCGAAGATAGGGTTCACTGTCTAGATGTGACTGGCCTGGAACTTTTTGTAGAAAACAAGCTATAATTCCACTCAAGAGAGATCTGCTTGCTTCATCCTCTTGAGACTTGTGATGAAAAGCACGAATCCTCATGCATGGATTTCCCATCATCTTCTCTTCCCCTTCTCCCCTCTCTCCATCTTCAATCTTCGTCTGTCTCCACTTCTTCTGACCTACTTTACTCTTAAAATGTTGTTCAGGACCTCACCAGGAGTCAGGACCACAGACCTCCCTACTGCTATACCTGGTGGCTCTTCCACTGTCTACCTCCTCTCAGTCCTAGACAACATGTATGCTGTTAGTCAGTGAGGCCAAGTACAGCTCCAAGGAGTAAATGATTTCCACATGCCCATGGTCCATTGTTTTGTTTGTTGGTTGGTTTTGTTTTTGGAAGTTAGAAAAAAGAAAATTTGGAAATGTAGAACTCAATTGAACGTAGCTCACATTAGATTTTCAATGATTCCCCATGGTAGATCTCTCCCTATCTGAAGAGTGGAAGGCATGTATGATGGTGGGTTATTGTGGTAGTTGGGAAGATGGGAAGGAGACTGAACTGGGATTGGTATATAAAATAAGATTGTACTTAGTTCAAAAGAAAATGTGGGCACCTCACATAATAGAGATAGGAATGGCAGAGACCCTTCGATAGGCCCTTGAGAAGAAGAACCATTTTTTTTCTAGAAGTAATAGGCCATCAACACTACAAGCCTAATGCATATGGAGTCTTTCTCCCCAAAGTAGACAGCATTAAAGAGATTGTCAGCCGTCTTCTCAAAGGAGATCAACATCAACACTGTCCTTCCTCTTGGCCAGGACAACCTTGTATTACCCAGAACTTCACCCTGTGCCAGAAAAATGGGAAGACGAGTCTCAAACCACATCAGAAGGTTCAAATACAAAGCAGAAGACAATATCCCAACACCAGAACCAAAAAAGAAGGCACCAATGCAGGGCCATGGTTTTCAGGTCAGCATCATAGCCACTGAGGCAATTGATGATCCTGTAGATTGAAACCTTTCAGTTGTACACACTGAGCCACACAGAATTAGGAATCTAAGTCTTAGAAAGGGGATTGTTTCTCCTTTTCTATGATCAATAGACAAATACTAGGAACAATTTAGGTAATTCCAATCAAGGAAGCATGCCAAATATATGCAAGACCCACACAGGACCTGTGCTGTCAACATCTTCTCATGTATGGGTGAGCTTCATGAAACCACTCCTGAGGATTTATAGCCTGGTTGTAGTTGTTGGGTTACAGGGACAGATATATTCTTCTGTGATGTAAACCCTGGTGACATGGCTCCCTGGTCCAAGAAATAATCTTCCCATCACACCTGTTGTTGTAAGCTTCCCCAATGACATTCATAAATGTCATTTAAAAGAACACTTCAAAATAGAAGGACTACATAAGAAGAGGAAGGAGATGAGGCAGAGTGGGAAGTGCACAAGTGAGAATAAGAGGAGGTGAATATGGCAAAAGTATATCAGTATATGCATAAAGAGGTCATAATGAAATACATGTTATGCATTTTAAATTTTTTGTTCTGTATAATTAGTATGTACTACTAAGAGCATCTAAGAAGACAAAGTCAAGGGCTCATTAAGAAGAGTATCCAAGTTTGACCTCTGGTCTCCAATTTAATGGAGGGGCACCTATATGATGATGCACTCACATATACATACTAAAATAGACATAAAACCTGAATTGCAGTGCCAGTGACATACCATTACCATTCTTAAAAATAACAGAAGTGGAAGAAATACTTGCAGACACCAAGACGTACAGTCCTGACATGATCATACCTGATGTAGTGTAGTTTTTGGTGTTGGAGATGAGTTCCTGCATTCAGGAATATTTACCGTGACCTCCTGAGCTACAAGTCCAGTTCCATAATTGGTCTACTGCAGTATAGGCTTAGCAGGAAAGGGTCATAGAAACACAAAGCACTTGCTATATGAGGAGGAAGAAAACAGCTATAGCAACTTCAGCCTGAAGTTCCTATTGAGAGCAAAGTAACTTTACTACACGGTTGCACATATGCTATGTGGGTGCCTGCCTGTATGTGTGAATGTCATGTGTTTGTGTGTGGCTGTGGGTTTAGGTGTGCCTTTCACACATGGTGGTCAAAGAACAACCTTGGAAGTCCTTCCTTAATTGCTCTATACTAAGTTTTTTTTTTTTTGAGATATTGTCAGTCATTGCCTACTACTGAACCAATCTGGCCAGCCTGGCTAGCTAGTGAACCCCAGGGTCACACCTGTATTCACCTTCTCAGTATTGAGATTATAACGATGCATCACCACACCTAGAGGTGCTGATGTTCAAACTCAGTCTTCCAGCCTGTGTGTATGCATTTTATTGACTGTGCCATGTCCCCAGATGTCTATCCTCTTTGTCTTCCCCCTTCTAATCTCCCTGTTGTCCATCTTCTACCATCTGCTCTATCTCTGTATCTCACTATACAATTGATGTAATGACTGCCAAAATACCAGGCCTCTTTGCATACAACATAAATGGTTCCTTGAGGATCTATGTTTTTGTGCATCTAATGGCCAGATATAATTCTAGCATGCCAGAGTTCATGACATTACCTGTGGTTCCGGGGGACAGGAAAACGTAAAATTAAATAGCCACAGTGGTTCCTAAGCCATGCACAAGAGCAAGTGCAGAGGGTGAGACCTAAAGACATTACATGTGGAGAAGGTAGTTGCACCAGAACAGTGTGTGGTGGGTGGGATAAAAAGCTAACAGTCAAATAGAATACTGCCACATTGGCAAGACAGTCTACCTCTCCGCACACCAATTCCTCAGCTGTGAATGGAAACCCTCACAATTTTTGCCTACAGGTCTGTTTGCTGGTACTCTCAAATTGCACCTAGGGGTTCGGGAGGCCAGTGCTGCAAACACCAGCTGTCACTGGTTAGTGCATCAATGGCCCATCAGGGCCAGGGGATTGGGTAAGTGTTAAACTGTGTACACAAGGACTTGACTCAGTACTTCACAAATGTCCTTGTTTGTTTTCACTCACACTGCTGGGTGACATCATTTTCCAGTCTTGTCTCAGATGGATAAACTAAAGCACAGAAGGATCATGCTAGGTTAGATCTTGGTGTGAAGAGGTAATAGAGAATATGTAATGTGAGGCAGACTGGTTGCCACAGAAATGTGGTAAAAATTGTGAGGATGTAGAGTGGGGAACCTAAGGCCAGTCCTATATACATTCCATTTCTATAAGTTGCCCAATGCTCGCTCGTGGGAAGTCTGAGTTACACTCACTTTATTGACAGGTTAACTGAGTTCCACCCAACTAAGTCAGAGTAGCTTGCCCATTTTGATCAAGGAAACGGCAAGAGGATGATGTGTGGAAATAAAGGAATTTGTACAACAGTATGACCTCCTCAGTCTTGCATCCTTAATACTGTCTGAAAGGACATCTCCCAGTACCCATACTGTGAATGATTTTGTTTCTGTTGCCTGGGGGTGAGAAGATGCAGTACCAATGACTCAAGCACAGGAAGTCAGTGAGTAGTAGAGTGTGCTACAGACTCAGTTATTAAGAAAGTTGGGCCTGCATTTTGGAGATCAGTATGGTGGTTCCTCAGGAAAATGGGAATTAGTTTACCACAGGATCAGGCAATCCCCTCTTAGGCATATACCCAAATGATCCACATCCATGCAACAAAGACATGTGCTCAACTATGTTCATAGCAGCATTATTTGTAATAGCATGAAACTGGAAGCAACCTAGATGCCCCTCAACAGAAGAATGGGTAAAGAAGATGTGGTACATCTACACAATGGAATACTATTCTATAGGGAAAAAATAATGGAATCTTGAAATCTGCAGGCAAGTCGATGGAACTTGAAGAAACCATCTTGAATGAGGTAACCCAGTCACAAAAAGGGGAACATGGTATATACGCACTCATATATGGATTTTAGACCTAGAGCTAAGGATCGCCAGCCTATAATTCAAACCACCAGAGGAACTAGAATATAAAGTATATTCTTAGAGATTCATGTAAGGTCCCTCACAGAAGGGGGAAGGGACAAATCCCCCAGAGCACATGAGAAGTGGGAGGGGCAGTGAATGGAGAGAGAAGTAGGAGAAAGAGAAGGGGAGGAGAGGAAAGCACATGCAACTAGGAAGATTGTGTCAGCATAGGAACAGAAGACAGGAGAGAGAGAGAGAGAGAGAGAGAGAGAGAGAGAGAGAGAGAGAACAAACATAAAAGAGAGAGCCATTATTGGTTTGAAGAGAAAACTGAACCTAAAGAAAGGTATAGAGATCTACAAGACTACCCCCAACTAATAATTTGAGCAACTGTGGAAAGGCTACCATAAATGCCCTTCCCTGATAATGAGATCAACAACTAACTTATCTACCACCATGGAGCCCTCATCTAGTACCTGTTGGAAACAGAAGCAAACACCTGTAACTAAACACTGAGTTGAACTAGAATTCAGATCAGAGGGAGAGGACAAGACCAGGTTGCAGAAACACATAGAGACAGCTGACCCGAACATGGAGGAGTTAATGGGCCCCCATACTGAAAGCTGGGAATCCAGCATGGGACTGACTTAGAGCTCCTGAGTATGGGTCTCAGCTAGAAGGACTGAGCAGTCTAAGGGACTCAGACAGTGGAACCAGGATGTATTCCTGGTGCACAAAAGGAGCTTGCGGGCACATCCCCCATGGAGGGATACGCCCTTAACCTAGAGACAGAAGTTCTAGTCCCTACTTCAAATGACTTGACAGATTTACATGACCCCACCTGGATGGCATTGCCCTCCATGTGTAATTGGGGTGGGGGGATGGGAGGGGAGAGTGGTCAGGTTGCATGTGAGGGGGGAGAGAGGGTAAGAGAAGAGGAAGGGGGTGTAGGAGGGGGGAGAGGTCAGGTTGCATGTGAGGGGGGAGAGAGAGTAAGAGAAGAGGGAGGGAGCGAGAGGGACCTGGGATCAACATGTAAATTAAAAGAAATAGAGAGAGGATAAGCATTTATTTCATCATTTATAACAATGATGAACAAAATGGTCACTGATATGTCTCCATGCAGTCCTAGGAGCCAGCCTCCTTTGGGATAAGACACTTAGCTCCCCCCACCCCCGGAGAAATACCATCACTCAGACAAAGACTCTAGTCCCAAGAAAACCTCAGAAAATTCTAGTCTTACATCCTTCCACAAGACCAAAAGCTTGAGCTCCACTCTGCCTCTGGATACACTCACTAGCCCCACTATCCTATTGTTCTGATTTTGACCATGCAACTCCAGGTGTCTCACTGAAATAGTGCAGGGTATATGGGGGTGACCATTCAGGATCACAGACTGGACCAATATTCCCCACTTACCACCTGTGCCCAAAGTAAATACAACTCATAATGAAGGAACCATGTTAAAGTGACCTTTAATATTACTAATCTTTTGTACTTAAATATAATCAATGACCAAGTATAAGACCTATATTACTATATTAGAAAATATTACCTTTGTGCTCATAAGCATATTAGAATAATTGTATCAAGTACAATATTGAAGACATATGGAGAGAGAGGGCAACCTTGTCTTGTTCCTGATTCTAGAGGAATTGTTCTAAGCTTCTCTTCATTCAGTTTGATGTTGGCTGTTGGTTTACAGTATATTGCTTTTATTACATTTTAGGTATGTTTCTGTTATCCCTTATATCTCCAAGACTTTTATCATGAAAGTGTGTTGAATTTTGTCAAAGGCTTTTTTAGCATCTAGTGAGATGATCATATGGTTTTCTTTTTCAGTTTGTTTCTATGGCAGATCACATTGGTAGATTTTCATATGTTGAACCATTCCTGATTTATCTGATGTGTTCTTTGATTAGGTTTGCCAGTATTTTATTGAGTAATTTTGCATGAATGTTCATGAGGGATATTGGTCTGAAGTTAACTTTCATAGTTGCATCTTTGTGTGGCTTGGGTACCAAGGTAATTGTTGCCTTGTCAAATGACATTGGTAATGAACCTTCTCTTTATTTGTATGGAACACTTTGAGGAGTATTGGTATTAGGATGCTTTTGATGACTGCTTCTATTTTATTAAGGGTTATAGGTCTATTTAAGTTGCTTATTTGTTCTTGAGTTAATTGTGGAAAAGTGATAGCTATTCAGAAGTTTGTCTACTTTTTCACAGATGCCAGCCCAGAGTATTATACCTAGCAAAAAAAAAAAAACAAAAAAAAAAAAAAAAAAAAAAAAACAACCCTCTCAACTCTCAATCCCTATATACGGACAAAACAAAATATTTAATGACAAAGCCAGATTTTCACAATAAGTATCTACAAATCCAGCCCTGAAGAAAGTTCTGGAAGGAAAACTCCAACCCAAGGAAGTTAACAACACTCATAAAGACCTAGGCAATATATAATCCAACTTCACCAGAACCTAAGCATAACACAGGGCAAATATATTCCCAATAGCACAACAACAAATCCAAAACAAACAAGCATCAACAATCAATGGGCCTTACTTTACCTCAATATTAATGGTCTTCACTCTCATATAAAAAGATACAGGCTACCAGAATGGATACAAAGACAGAATCCTCCTTCTGCTGCATACAAGAAACACATCTAAGCTTCAAAGATAGTAAAAGGTTGGGAAAAGATCTTACAATCAAATGGACCCAAGAAGTAAGCAGGTGTGGCTTTCCTAATATCTGACAAGTAAGACTTCAAACCAAACTCAGTCAAAAGAGATGAAGACGGTCATTTCCATCACATAGTCTCATTTCGGAACATCTATACCCCAAATATAAAGGCACCCACATTCATAAATGCTACTAAAACTCAAAGCTCATATAAAACCTCACACATTCATAGTGGGAGACTTCAACACCCCACTCTCACTGCTAGACAGGACCACCAGTCAGAATCTTAACATAGAAACAAAAGAACTAACAGAAGTTACATCTCATTTGGGTTTAACCGATATTCCTTTCTAACACAAAAGAATATGCCATTTTCTCAGCTTCACATGGAACCTTCTCTAAAATCAACCACATTCAATGCAACATAACAAACCTCAAAAGATACAAAAACAGTGGAATAGTTCCCTGTATCTAATCAGACCACTATGCTTTAAAGTTGGAATTCAACAACAACACAAATCCCAAAAACCCCACAATATCATGGAAACTGAACAATGAGCAATTACACCATACCTGGGTTAAAGAAGAAATAAAGAAAGAAATTAAGGACTTCCTAAAATTCAACGAGAATGCAGACACAACATACCTGAACTTATGGGACACCTTGAAAGCACTGCTACGAGGGAAATTCTTTGCACTAAGTGTCCATATGAAAAATCAAAGGATAGTCACATTAGAGAATTAATAGCACAACTGAAAGCTTTAAAACAAAAAGAAGAAAACTTACCCTGGAGGAGGAGATGCCAGGAAATAATCAATTTGAGAGATGAAATCAATAAAGTAGAAACCAGGATATCAATACAAAAAATCAATGCAACAAAGAGTTGGTTTTTCCAGAAATTCAACATGATAGACATATCTTTATTCAAGCTAACCAAAAAGCAGAGAGACAACATGCAAATTAACATAATCGGAAATGAAAATAAGGACATAATAATGGACACTGAGGAAATCCAGACAATTTTCAGTTCACACCTTATAAACATGTACTCCACAAAATTTGAAAATTCAAAGGAAATAGACAACTTTCTGGATAACTATCACTTAACAAAATTGAATCAAGAAGTTACACAGCCTGCCTCTATTTCTTAAGCATTGTGATTAAAGGGGCTTGCTAATATGTCTGTCTCTGCATCAACTCCCTGTAAGACTAGGTTAGCCTTGTTTACAAGGTTAATAAATAGTGTTATAGTCCCAATTTCACTTTTTAACAGATATGAAAAACAATTTTAGGAAATACAAATTCTACCAATGTGTATTATCACTTGTATGGATGAAATAAAAAAGATACTTCATATGATTATGGCAGAGTTGGTTCTTTGAAAAAAAATCAGCAAGGTAGACAAACCATTATCCCAACTACCCTTAAAGCAGAGAGTACATGCAAATTAGCAAAATCAGAAACGAAAAGGGGGACATAATAATGGGCACCGAGGAAATCCAGAGACACTTCAGGTCATATTTTGAAAACCTGTACTCCACTAAATTCAAAAACTTAACAGAAATGGACAAATTTCTGGATAGATATCATTTACCAAAATTAAATCAAGAACAGAATAGCAATTTAAATAGCCTTATAACCACTAATGAAATATAAGGAGTCATCAAAAGTCTCCCAACCAAAAAAGCCCAGGGCTAGATGGTTTCAATGCAAAATTCAATGAGAAATTAAATGAAAAGATAATACCAATAATTCTCAAAGTGTTCCACACAACAGAAGCAGAAGGTTCATTGCCAAACTCTTTTTATGAGGCATCAATTACCATGGTACCCAAGCCACACAAAGATACAACTAAGAAAGAAAACTACAGGCCAATGTCCCTTATAAACATTGATGCTAATACACTCAATAAAATATTGGCAAATAGAATCTAAGAACACATCATAGAAATGATCCATCATGAAATAGCAGACTTCAACTGAGGGGTGAAGGGATGGTTCAACACAAGAAAAAAAATCTATCAAATTAATATACCATGTAAAGAAACTGAAAAACAATAAAACCATATGATCACCTCATTAGATCCTGAAAAAGCCTTTGAGAAAACTCCAACACCCTTTCATGATGAAGGTTTTGGGGAGGTCAGGAATAACAGGAACATATCGAAACATAATAAAAGCAACATACAGTAAACCGAAAGCCAATATCAAACTAAATGGAGAGAAACTCAATGTGATTCCTCTAAAATCAGGAACAAGGCAAGGTTGTCCACTTTCTCCATATCTTCAATATTGTACTTGAAGTTCTATCTGGAGCAATAAGACAACAAAGGGATTTCAAGGGGATATATACTGGAAAAGAACAAGTCAAACTTTCACTATTTGCAAATGATATGATAGGTTACATAAGCGACCCAAAAAACTCTACCAGGGAACTCCTATGGCTGATAAACATCTTCAGCAAAGTGGCAGAATACAATTTTAATTAAAAAAATCAGTAGCCCTATTATATACAGATGATAAATGGGTTGAGAAGAAATCAGATAATTACCAGCTTTTACAATAGCCACAAACATCATAAATTATCTTTGGGTAATGCTAACCAAACAAGTGTAATACATATAGAGGAAGAACATTGCGTCTTAAAGAAAGAAATTAAGGAAGATACCAGAGAATGGAAAGATCTTCCATGCTCATGGATAGGCAGGATCAACATAGTAATAATGCCAACGAAGCCAAAAGCAATCTAGAGATTCAATGAAATCCACATCAAAATGCCAGCACAATTCTTCACAGAACTTGAAAGAACAATGCTGAAGATTATACGGAAAAACAATAGATCCAGGAGAGCCAAAACAACCCTATACACTAAAGATACTTTCAGAAGTATCCCCTCCCCAGACTTCAAGTTCGAATATAGAGCTATAGTCCTGAAAACAGCTTAGAATTAGTGCAAACATAGACAGGTAGACCAATCAAATAGAACTGAAAATCCTGATATCAATGCACACACCTAAGAACACTTGATTTTGACAAAGAAGATAAAATATACAATGGAAAAAAGAAAGCATCTTCAACAAATGGTGCTGGCCCAACTGGATGCTGTCTTTTAGAAAACTGCAGATAGATCCATATTTATCATCATGCACAATACTTAAGTCCAAATGGATCAAAGGCTTCAACTTAAATACAGTCACACTGAACCTGTAAAAGACAAAGTAGGTGGTACACTTGAATGAATTTGTACAAAAGACTGCTTCTGGAACAAAACACCAGTAGCACAGACACTGCGATCAATAATTAATAAATGGTACCTCCTGATAATGAAAATCTTCTGTAAGGCAAAGAACACAGTTGACAAGACAAAGCAACAGCACACAGGATGGAAAAAGATCTTCACCAACCTCACATCTGACAGAGGGCTGATCTCCAAAATATACAAAGAATTTAAGAAGCTAGTCACCATTGTTTCCACAGAAAAGATGTGGATTCCTTCCAGACTAATGTGGTTTGATAAAGCCAGACCACCTGAAACAGAGTACCAGGTGATCCCACATTCAAAACAGCGGGACAAAGCAGCCTGACAGACTTCAGCCAGGATTTCTGAATCTTCTTCGAATCCCCCATGACAGTGCCCCTTACCAGCAGGAAGTAGTTTGGAAAGAACAATGCCCAAATTCCCAAATATTGTCTATAAATGTTTTTTTTTTCATTTAAATGGACTTGGTTATATAATTTAAAAAAAGCTAGTCACCAAAACACAAAATAATACAAATAAACAGTGGGGTACAAAACTGAATAGAAAATTCTCAATAGAGGAATCTAAAATGGTGGAAAGACACTTAAGGAAATGCTGAACATTCTTAGCCATCAGGGTAATGCAAATCAAAACAACTCTGAGATACCATCTTACTCCTGTCAGAATTGCTAAAATCAAGTACTCCAATGACAGTTTATGCTGGAGAGGAGTGGAGAAAGGGGAACACTCCCCACTGCTGGTGGAAGTGCAAATTTGTACAGTCATTTTGGAGATCAATATGGCTGTTCCTCAGGAAAATGGAAATCAGTCTATCACAAGATCCAGCATTTCCACTCTTGTCATATATATCCAAGATATGCACATTCATAGGACAAGGACATTTGTTTAACTATTTGTAATTGCCAGAACCTGGAAGCAACCTAAATGCCCCTCAACAGAAATATGGTTGGAGAAAATGTGGTACATTTACACAATGCAATGCAACTTACCGGGAGAAGCAGGGGTCAAAAACCAAAACAATGGAATCTTGAAATATGCAGGCAAATGGATAGAACTAGAAGAAACTTTCTTGAGGTAACCCAGTCACAATATGTCAAACACTGTATATACTCACTCATGCAAAGAACAAAAGTTTACCAGACGGCAACCCACATTGCCAGAAAAGCTAGCAAAGAAGGAGGACCCTAAGAGAGATATACATGGTCCTCTGGTGAAGGGGAAAGGGAAATGGTCAAATTGGGCATATGGAGAGAAGGGGAGAGTGAGTTAGGAAAAAAGAAAAGGGGAGAAGAGGAGAGGAGAGAAAACACGAGGGAACAGGAGATGGAGACAGGGAAAGAATAGGGGAGAGGAAGAAAAGAGATACCATGATAGAGGGGTCCATTATAGCTTTTAAGAAAATGTGGCACTAGGGAAATGTCCAGAGATGTGAAAGGATGACCTCAACCAATAATCTAAGCAACAGTGAAAATGCCTTTTCCTGATAATGAGATTGATTACATTCTTATATGCCCTCATCTAGTAACAGATGGAAGCAGAAACAGACACCCACTTCAAACATTGAGTCAAACTCCTGGTATCCAGTTGCACAGTGGGAAGAGTGATGAACAAAGAGGTCAAGACAAGGCTGCAGAAACCCACATAAATAGCTGACCTGGACATGAGGGAGTTCATGGACCCTAGTCTGATAGCTGAGAAGCCAGCTTAGGACCAACCCAGACTCCTGAACATTGGTGTCAGGTAGGAAGACTGGCCAGTCTATGGTGCCTGTGGTAGTGTATCAATATTTATCCCTAGTATACAGGTGGACTTTCGAGCTCATTCCACATAGAGGGATACACTTGTAGGTCCTAGGTCCTGCTCCAAATGACACGACAGACTTTGAAGATCTCCCATGGAAGGCCTCACCTACCCTGAGGAGCTCTAAGGGGATGGAGTTTGTGAGGGGCACAGAGGAAGAGGGGAGGGTGAGGTAACTGGGTTGAAATGTAAAACAAGCTTGTTTCAAATTTACATAAAATATATTATCAGAAAAACATGGGCTTTTATTTTTTAAATCAAATATTCTCTATTTGTATGTTAATATTTATTCTTGGGTGTGTGGGGTGAGCTTCATTGTCAGCTTGACAAACTTGAAAGAATAAGTTTTATTGAAAAATTGCTTCCACCATACTTGCCTGTAGACATGACTATAGGGAATTATCTTGACTCATGACTAATACAGGGGTTCTCAGCCCACTGTGGGTGTGCCATCCCTAGGCAAATAAACCTGGTGTGTTGTATAAGAAAGGGAGTTGAATAAGAACAAGAACACCAGTCTATAAGCAGCACTCCTCCATGGCTTTTGTTTTAGTTCCTGCCATGTTTTCCTGCCCTGAAGTTACCCAGGGACTGTGATCTAAAATAAATCATTTCTATTCTAATTTGCCATTTACTAGAGTATTTAATCACAGCAACAAAGCACTTGGTATATGCTGTGTGTGTGTGTGTGTGTGTGTGTGTGTGTGTGTGTGTGTGTGTGTACACATTCCACAGTTTACTTGGTAATTTTATGTTGACACAAGTTAGAATCACCAGAGGAAGAGATCAACAACTGAAAAAAAAATCTTATAAAAGCAGGATACTGTTAAGCCTTTAGATCATTTTTCTAATTATTAGTTGATATGGGAGAGCACAGCCCATTTGGGTAGAACCACCCCTGGGATTGGGATAAGGAATTTATAAGAGAGGAGGCTGAGCAAGTTGTTGGAAGTGAACCAGTAAGCAGCACCCTCCATGGGCTCTGCATCAGCTCCTGACTCTGGGATCCTGCTGTGTTAGATTTCTGTCCTGACTTCCTTCAATGATGAACAGGGATATGGAAGTACAAGCAAAATAAACCCTGTCCTCCTCAACTTACTTTTAGCCATGGAGTTTCAATGCAGCAATACAACCCTAACCAGGACACCTGGGGATGTTTCAAGACATCTTTCAGGAGTTGACACCCCTTCTATCATTCCAAGGCAGGTTTCTGGGTTGTATTTTGTACTCTAGTCAAGCTAGCATTTTGGCTTGCAGGCAATTTCCAGTGTTTGCTACACATTTCTCTGCTGAGCTTGAAGGGATCCCAGATGTTTGCCAGTGTTCTGGATTTTTAGGTGATATCAGGGGGTTGAATTCATTGGACTTGTATAGTCAGTGTTTTTCTCCACTAAGGCATTATCTCTTCAGTTCTTACTGGTTTTTTTTTTAAACAAATAGCCAAATAGCTATAATAACCCCCCAAATGCAGAATTTAGTGACTTATGATAAATGATGTCTCACAGTCAACAGGTAGATCGAACCCTCATAGGTCGCTCAGGTACCCTATCCAATGGAAATGTTCACTCTCCCACCATTGGCAGCACCTAACCAAATTATTTAATCTCATATATGTCTTTATTGTCACCCAACAATACACACCTCATTACTTTATTATTCTTGAAGGTTGTTTTTAATGTCATGTACCTCAGAACCCACAGGTTTTTCTTCTCTCTCCTTTGTTCTTGACACTTTATCTGTGGTGCGGGAGAACGTTTTGATATGTCGTTCTTCATGCTTTGCATTTTGTGACTGCATGCTCATGATGATGTCCAATATGTCAACCTATATCATGAGCACTGGCAACTGAATGTGGCACAGAGGTTTCATTGCTAGCATAACTCGAGTCCATACCTCCAGCAAGGGTACAGTCTAGATCTTTGTTGTTTTATTAGAAGCCCCTGTTATTGCATTTGTTGAATATACGCAAAATTCAAAAGACTCAGTGTGAAATAACTTAAACATTTATATCTTTAACTGACATGTGACTTTTGTTGCTTGGTAATATTAAGGCATTATAATGTTTTTACATTTGAGGATATTCCATGTATTCATTGATACTTGGAGTTCAAATTCAGGGCATTGAATTTTAAATTGTTGATTCTTAGGGACACAAGTGATAATAAAATCACAACAGTCAAAACATACACATATAGTAGCAGAGGAAATATAAAATATAAACAATCTGTGTAGAATACCTAATGAAGTTAGTATTGTGTCATTAAAATGATGTAAGACTTAGTATGTGGCAATAAGTTTGAATACACAGTAATGGCTTTGATTCATTCTTAATTAAAATCAGAATCATCACTTGAGAGTAGGCCACACTGTTTCAAACAGGACTTCCAGGGGAACATTAGGAAGTTGATGGTTCAAGTGCTTTGTGAACTGAGAGCGTGGTACTGACATTCAGCCTTTGTTTAGATGGGAAAGGAATGTTGAGTGTTGTTTGTCAGACACTGTAAGATAAATCTATTACTCTGTATCTTGTCATAGTCTTGAATCATACCCATACAAGTCTATATACTAAGGTGAGCAGAGTGCTTCCTCTAATATATGAAATTGTTATTAACAATTTCAGGATTATTCAACAGTGGATATTTTATGATAGCTTTTGAAAAGACTGCTATAGGGAAGCAGGCTTGTTCATAGAAAACTGTAAGCTATTTCTGACATGTGACGTTGTTCTTGCAGTGGATGAATTTTCCCAAAGCATTATAATGTCAAATAGAGAAAAACTCAAAAATATCTTCCCCAAAATGATGCCTACTATCTCCATTTGTATTTAATATAGTTCTTGAGTTCTGAGCTGGAGCAGTAAGACAACTGAAGGAGACAAGGGGAATACAAATCAAATGGGGAGAAGTAAAAGTTTCCTTATTGTGGTGGTATGATTCTAAACATATACAACTGAAAGTGTCAGAAGTCCCTTAACGCTGATTAATGCAGCCATAATGGTGGAAGGATAGAAAACTAACACACAAAAGTCAGTATCTTTCTTGTATAACAATGCCAAACATACTGAGAAAGAAATCAGGGAAACAATTCCATTCACAGTAGCCTTAAAATATATAGTAAGACATTGTTGGATTAGGATATTTTAAAAACACATTATTAATAAACACAGCTATGAGGTACCCAGGAGCAACCTACATAAATACAAGACCTTTGACACTGATGTTTTTAAAGACCTTTGAGACTTAAATGAATGGAAGTTCTTAAAGTTTTGTAGGTAAATAAGAAAAAATATTTACTTTGCTAAATTATTAACAATAATGCAATACATTTTAGATTAGAAAATATGAATACCGTAAATATTTTTTAACATGGGGAAAAGGATAATTTTTAAAGAAGTAAAGAAAGAACATCAAGAGATATTTTTAAATAGGGAAAAGCATGGAGACATGACCAACTAGAGAGAAACATGACATATTAGACCAGAAATAATAACTGCTTGAATATAGTTACATAAGCAGTGAGTATGACTGATAGAGGATATATTGCAAAAGATTTCAATGTTCATAAACTTTGTAATTGGTGTAAAATGCGTGGGTACAGACCATCAGAAAATATCTTAACGATGTGGTTAAGTGATGGGAGATGCTTTTGTGTATGTATGTTTCTCATACAGGTTAATGAATAAATCACTGTTGGCAATAGGAAAGGAAGATAGGAGGGACTAGGAGACAAAGAGGAAAGAGGAAGTAGTAAGGAGGAGTCAAGATGTAGAATCTGGAGAGAGCAGGATGCCAGCCGGCTCTCCGGTAAGACCACATGGAAATATTAGATTAACCTAAATGGGTTAATACTTAAGACAGAGCTAGCTGATAAGAAACTAGTACAGAGTCTCAGTGTGCTAATTGGGGCTGGCGCAACAGCAGGACAAGACCAGCGGCAGGCAGAAAAACCTTACTCCTTACATATGGCGCCCACGTGGCTAATAAGAACTTCCTCTTAAAATTTAACAACAGCGTAAAAAAGGATTTTACAAACAAAAGAACAGAGACAAGCAAGGTTTCTTGGTAGCAGCATTTTTCTCAGTTGGACTCTGCAAGAGACAAGCAGATATTCGCACAGCTCCTTTAAGGGAGATTTCCTGACTCATCATAAGTGGCAGAAAACTACAAGGCTTTTAAGAACTCTGCTAACAATTTATTGGTGTGCATGAGAGCTGGCAGTGGCAGTGACCTCATCTCCAAGCCAGCAACATGCTGCTGGATGGCAGCACAGACCAAGGCAGTGAGCACAGCTCTTAGTGCTGACGGTAATATAGCCACCTCCATCTTTGACAAACTGCGGCGGAAACAACTATGACTTTCATTTTAGCAATGTTGTTGTTTACCAGATAAAAGACTCAAGGCCAGAAAAAGATAAAGATTTACAGTGAAGACAGATTCACATAAAAAAAAAAACAAAAAAAAAAAAAAAAAAAACAAAACAAAAAAAAAAAAAAACACCCAAAAAACGCTAAAGGTTTACAGTGTGTTCTAAAATATTCTAGGTTTGGGAGAGAAAAGGAATAAAATGGTTTTAAATAGACAGAGAGGAGCTGGGTGTGGTGGCACATGCCTTTAATTCCAGCACTCGGGAGACAGAGGCAAGCAGATCTCTGTCATTGCAAAGTAAACCTGGTATGGAGAGTGAATTCCAGGACAGATAAAAGTTACACAGAGAAACCCTGTCCCAAAAAAGTGAAAAAATAGAAGTAAAAGAAACAGACTAATAAAAAAGCCAGGTAAAGATGGAAAGCACAGACAAATTATGGATGCTATATGCTATTCTGTTGTCCTTAAATTGTCTGACTGCTGAGGAAATAATAACTGTTAAAACAAATACTATTGATTAATCCAATTTATATATTTTGGAAATACTCTGACTCCAAAATTTAAATATAAGGGCAAGTTACTGGGGAAAAGGATTTCTATTTTTGTCTTCACAGAAAATGAAAAGCTGCGGATTCCTTCCACACTAATGTGGTTTGAGCAAGGCAGACCCCCTGAAACAGAGTACCAGGTGATCCAACATTCAAAACAGCTTGGACAAAGAATCCTTGCAGACTATAGCCAGGATTTCTGCATCTTCTTAGGATCCCCATGACAGCGCCCCCTATCAGCAGGAAGCAGTTTGGAAAGAACGATGCCCAAATTCCCAAATATTGTTTATAAATGTTTGTTTTCATTTAAATGGGGTTGGTTATAGATGGTTAATGATCACAACCAACATTTTTAAAGATAAAAAGGTGGTTATGGTATAGATATGAATACTCTGTTATGGAATGGATTTTCATTTATTGATACAATTTAAGGTCAATTTTGTGATATCTATATTTCTCTTGTTTAGGTATTATGTTTATATCGCTCTTTTAGGAATGTAATGTATAATTTAGTACAGATTATAGATAATTACCTATGATAGTCAAAGCTTAGAATTAAGTTAGTTAGGTTTTCATGATACACAGAGATGTATTTGATATGGATAGGAATTCTTCAAACCTTTCAAAGACCTACAGAATATGGCATTTAAAATGGTTTGGGGTTTTTCTTAACAGTGAGACATAATTGCTCCTGGCAACACCACCTATGTCAGAAAGGACAATGGACATCGAAGAAACACGTATGGAGTTTGCTTCCAGTATGACAAGACTAGCCATTTGGGCAAGATACTGCTCTTGTCTTGACTGTTTGATGTTATGCTGTATAAACTGGACATGCAGCACCCACAGAAAAGTGACTGCTGATTCAAGATGGACATTGCTACAGAGTTCCTGCTTCATGGAAGAGTCTGCCAGTCTGCAAGACATAGAGAAAAGTGACTGACAAACTGACAACACAAGAAGACAGTTTAAACTTTCCTGCTTTGCTGAAGAGTCTGCCAGACACACTATGGCCTATGGGCTGAAGATGGAAGATTACAGAACTTCAGGTGACTTACCAGGCAGTGAGATGTCTCTGTCATTTCTTGAGTTTATACACTATCCTTCTGTGGTCTTTGAAGGAGTTGAAGACAGATAGTTATGGTTATAGTTTTCCTTAGTTAAGCTTAAAGTAAGTTACATATAGGACTTTAGACTCACAAATATAGGATAGATGATAGAATAGTTTCTTTTAATCTTGCTAAATGTTAATGGACTAAATATTGTTAACTGGGATTCTTACATGATAACTGTTGTGTTGTATATTTTGCTATGTTAAAGTTAAAACCCTTCTTTTTATTTAGACAGAAAAGGGGAGATGATGGGAGATGCCATTCTGTATATATGTTTCTCATGCAGGTTAATGAATAAAGCACTGTTGGCCAATAGGAAAGGAAGATAGGAGGGACTA
Source organism: Phodopus roborovskii (assembly GCF_943737965.1). Classification (NCBI taxonomy): domain Eukaryota; kingdom Metazoa; phylum Chordata; class Mammalia; order Rodentia; family Cricetidae; genus Phodopus; species Phodopus roborovskii. The sequence continues at coordinate 107,492 of NW_026126690.1, read as the reverse complement.
GGAGACAAGGGGGAAAGAGGAAGTAGTAAGGAGGAGTCAAGATGTAGAATCTGGAGAGAGCAGGACACCAGCCGGCTCTCCGGTAAGACCACATGGAAATATTAGATTAACATAAATGGGTTAATACTTAAGACAGAGCTAGCTGATAAGAAACTAGTACAGAGTCTCAGTGTTTGTAAAGTGGGTGTTCAAATCCCCATGACTGAAGTTGGAACGATTTTAATGAGGCACAGATTACTCTCTAGCTTTGGAAGGAGAAGGTGCTAAATGGCTTTCCCTATGTCACAAGAGAAACTCCTGGATAAGAGACCTCAACTTCTGGTTATTTAGGCTGTGCATCATGACATGTCCCTTCTCTGGGATTCTATTGTATCCCGGAGAACTCATGGAATCCCATGATGTCACTAGTGTTGTCGCAACTTCAACTGCCCTTAGGACATTTCGTCAGTGCCTATAAGGTTTACCTATAGACATGTTGTCAAGACTGAGAAGTGTATTTGGGAGAGGAAGTGAACAGCATGGAAAGACCAGAGTGAAGAAGGAACAAGGCCCTGGGTCTCATTGGAAAAGATGGAGAAATAAATGGTCTTGGCAGAGAGAAAGTGAGTTCAGGGGAGGGGCTGTGGAAATTTCTGGATGTGGTGACCTAGTGGCTTTGAGGACTAGGGATCAGAAAACTAGGAACTTCTGGAGACCAAGAAGCCTATCCTGTTTTTGGGGGTTCCTAGAGAGCAGCCACTGATCAAGGATTCATTATGTTTAGTTTGGTAGAATTAGGAATCACAGGGCTACAGCTGCCTTGTTGAGAACCCTCTAGTTTTCCCTCTGAGTGGGAAGGAGGAACAGAGGAACCAAGGAGATTTCAGTATCATCACTACACTTGACCCCCAGTGCAGTCCTTTAGGGTGTATATTATTAACAGTTAGGAAAACAGAGTGCCCTGGAGAAGCCTGAGGTTCTCGTATATCACAGTCAGTATGAAGGCAGGAGCCACCAAGTCCTGCTCTATTCTATTGACCACAAATGATTCAGAGTTCCAAGCTGTTGATGGCACACAGATTAGCCTGATTGCTGTTAGAGCCAGTGTATCTGAGCATACACTATTCTTATCCTGCCAGCTCTGGATGTCCTTCCTGAACTGTCAGTGAGAACCTAGTAACTATGTTCTGCCCCTGCAATGGCTTCTCCATTAACATTTGAGTCTGAAGCATCAAGCAAGTGACTTTGGCATTCCTATACCACCTGAGTGATTGTGATGGTAGCAATTTTCTCCTGGTTTCTCAAAGCACATGTCTGAGGGCTCTGAAGTCAAGGTACATCCTCTCCAGCTGTGAATAAGCCTGCCCAGGCTCTCTGCCTGGTCATCTTTTGTATGAAGACAGAGAAACCCACTGAAAATGAGACATCTACATCTTAAAGCAAGATGGTAGACTTTCACAAAGGAGAGACTAAAGTCTGGCCTTGCAGAATCTTCTTGGACAAAGTCTCACCTGTCAGGCACACCCTGGAAAGCCATGGTGTGTCCATTCTGACTGAGATGAAGCAATGTGTAGAGCAGGCACTGTCCCTTGACTTCTAAAGTTAGGTATTACTGAGATACCTTAACTTGTCCAGCCTGTCAGTGTGATATAACATCAGAAAGGACATAGTTTGCCCTACAGCACTCATTTGTTCTGGGTCTGGGCAAATACACTTCTGAAGTCACAGTCCAGATTTCTGGAGAACTTGCTATCCAGGCTGACCATAGTGCTATCTATTTATTTCAGGACTGTTTAAATTCAAGAGTGTGAAGTAGGGCTCTGTGACCTTTAATGCCTTGCCCTATTGTGCCCTTTGCCTGACTTTTTCATGCACCAAAGAATAATGTTATTTAAGCTAGATATGTCACTTTACCTAATGAAACATGCATTTTCAAGGAAATCTGACTTTTATAGCTCTAAGTGTTGCTCCATACCAGTGACATACTTCATAGTCTTCCCATTATTGAGACTCATTTTATTTTCAAAAAATTCCTTTCAATATCTATCTGTTCTCTCCATAGCCATTTATCTTTCCTCAAACTTGATTGCAGGAATGGACCATTACTCTTCCTGGGAGTGTTTGTCTATATCTAAGAGCCAATCAGGCGAGCCCCAATCTTTAGCATATCAGGTCTGACATGTCACTAGGTGATCACACATTTGTTAACATTATGATGGCTGGGATGTGTCCTGCTGAGGGTTTGGGATATTTTCTCCAGTAACTATCATTCTTTTCTTTGTTCTGACAGAACACTCATAATCTCCCATAACACTCATAAATGGTAACATCCTTGTTGATTCTTCACAATATGTTTGTTCACATGATGGAACTGATATTTCTTCCCCACTTTCCTAACCTAAATCCCTAATTACCTAGCAACCTTTATTTCTCAGATTATTGATTAGGGATCTAAAGAAATGATGAATCATTTACTGTGATGTGTTTAAAATAAAGTCTTTAACTACTTTTATATGAGTACTGAAATTATTCTAATAGCGCAGAGAGAGATCTCAGGCTTTTTAAGGCAGAGGTGCTGAAGGTCTTCCCTTATGATTCTGGGAAAGCCCTGGGAAGGGAGGTAATACTTCCAGTATATTGCAGAATAACTAGTTAGTAGGTAAGTGACAGTTGCTGGAGGTGGCCCCAATAGTCCATTTCCTAGACATTCTAATGTATCCTGGAGAGCCCTAGGTATTCTCAGTGATGTCACAAGTGTTGTGGCAACACCAAATGCCCGTGGGTTATTCTTTCTGTGCCGATAGACATGTTGGAAAGGCTGAGAAACCAGCTTGGGAGAGAGAATGGAGAACATGGAGAGACCAGAGAGAGGCAGAAGGAAGCTGACCTTCAGTCTCAGAATAAAACATGGAGAAATAAATGGATCTGGGGATGGTACAGTGAGTCCTCGACAGGCATGGGGAGCTATTGGAGGTCTGTAGCTTCAACTGGGTCTTCTGTTGGTGGAGCTCAGCAACTGAGAGATTTGGGAAGCAATAAGCCTATCCAGCTTCTCTGGGTTTCTAAACAGCAGACCCAGAGTCAAGAGTTTTTTTAAGCTAGTTTAGGAGAGCCATGAATTTAGTCTCAAGCTGCATTGTTGGGAGCTTTTTCATTTAATTCTGAGTGGCAAAAAAAAAAAAGGCAGAAGGAGGAATATATTGACCAATGAGATGTCCCTCTCTTGATAGGGAATTGATGCACTTCATACTCAGTGCATTCTGGCAGTTTCCATGGTAATAGTATGCCATTAGGAAGGGAAGGGCAACTCCTCTGGCCATTCACCAAGCCTCAGGGATTCAAATGCTTTTGTTCTTGAAAACTCTTATCAGGACTTGGTACTGCTAAGCTCTAGGGACAACAGGACTTAACTGCATCACCTCAGATATCAGCTGACACTGTCCCAATTCTACATGGCCAGATGGACGGCAATCAGGAGTGATGCACATGATTATCCACAGTGCTTGAGAACAGATACAGAGCTTAAGGATAGCTGCTCTGATGTTTGGATTCTTCACCATCATTAGCATTGACTCTTCCTTGGGCTTCTTTTTTGGGACTCAGCATAAACTGTCCTGGCACTACGTCATTCAAGAATACAAAGAATTCATTTGTCTCTATCTATCTGCAGGGACTGCCGAGGAGGCATCATCCCAACTCCCAACCTTCACTGAACAGGAACAGCAGATGAAAAAGGTGGAAAAACTCACCATTCAGTTACATCATATGACATGTGGAAGAAATGACCTGCGTGGAATCCTGGCCAATTATACAAAAAAGGGTTTCAACAACAGGTAGTTATCATTCCCAGTACTCTGCTGACGATCTTCAAACCATATTATCAACTCCAGGTTTCCTGAGGAATAGAAAGCTGAAATTCTGGGGTTACTTGGTGTCCAAACTGATTTTCCCGAGTGCATTTGAGATGCAAACCTTGAAGCCAGCACAAGAGTGAGATGGGAAAACAGGCTGTACTGCTTCCAAATGAAATGCAGATCCTGTAGCCTGAATCACACTCTGGGGATAGGAACAGGAGTATGTGAGCTCTCAACATGCACTTTAAGAGGTCTTGACCGGTGTGGGTCTATGGAAGATGTTAGGTGGTCTGAGATTGTGGTGAGTCACGGACATTGACCAGGAGAGGACTGTATGCTGATCACTCTTTGCAGTAGCTGGATAGACATGGTGCCATTCATACACAGTTTATAGATGGAAGGCCCATAGCTATTCATGGCTTCACTTTGTGGTCTTCTTCCTTATACTCTGAGACAATGCTACCTCTTTGCTTTTCTTGGGCATCCTGATTGCATGGTGTGTGTGTGTGTGTGTGTATGTGTGTGTGTGTGTGTGTGTGTGTGTGTGTGTGTGTGTGTGTGTGTGTCCTGTGAGTCTGGGGTCAGGGCCTGAGGATTTTATATTCTCACAGTTTCCATGTGATGGCACTGCTGTTGCCAAGGAAGCCCACTTTGAGCAGCACACCTCCTGGACACTATGCTCAACTTGGGGGAACACTGAAATCCCCTGTGCATATTAAAAAGCCATCTTGAAACTGGGACTCCTCCCTGGAATTGCTGACTGTTTGCTGGGGTCCTCTTTGTACCAATAGGCATAAAAACTTAGAATCTCTGTTCTGAAGATAGGAAAAATGTCATCATATGAATCTGGTTGGTCTAGATATGTGACACAGACTCTGGGAAATTCTACCTGAGTGAATCTATAGCTCTAGACCCCCAGAGTGACTTCATACAGTCCTGGCTCCTCTTTAGATCCCCTGACTCTTCTAGCATGAGTACAGGACAGGAAGTTGAATAAGCGCCAGGAGTTCCAAGCAAATAAGTGCCAGGCTGTGCTATCCATTGGGCTGGGATAATCCATGACACAGCCTTTTTCACGTGATCAATGCATCTTTTCTCCTGGGACTGCACCCTACCACAGGCTGAATTTTGAGCTTGAGATGCTCAATATGGAACACAATCAGGTGATGTCTGACCTTCAGAAATTGCCCATGGAGATGAGTGATGCCTTGGACAAATGCAAGGTGCTGATTGAGGAGACAGAATCCTTCAGGTAAGTGCCTAATTTAACTTGGGAGGGTCTGTTTCTGCCATTCTATGATCTGCAGCAAAATGAAGGTTCTGGTTCTAGCCTGATTGCCTCTTAGCAGCAGACTGCCTTGTTTCCCTTGGACATGTGCCTCCAGGATTCAGTTTTCCTAATTGTGAAAACAACACAGAGGTTCTCCCATCATTGTCCAGCCAGTCTCAGAAGTGTTCTGATAGAAAAATGGTTGCACCATGAAGGGGATGTCTGTCAGCCTAGGCATTCTGGAACCTGACAGGGGCTTCACTGACTTGGTTTCCATAAGACCCTTATATGATTTATTCTGGTTGTGACTTCTGTCCTCCTTCAGACAGTGTTTGCCCTCTAACTGCAGATGCTTTCCCTATACCATGAAGAGATAAACACAGGTGGGGGCGGCTGCACCGTGTTCCCAGAGGCACAGGATCCCTTTTGGTAACAGGATTTTCAGAAGCAGTTTGAAAGTTTTGAAAGATGATGACACTCTGAATTATCAAATTTGATTATTCTCTGGACTTGGTATGCCTCTGTGTGATACTATCTTGGCTACTAAGAGTTCCATTCCTGGGCTGTCTAAGGACACATGACTTTGCATCACTGGTGGTATTTGGAGGTAGGGACATCAAAAGGAGACTGCATGGAGCTCATCACTTTTTTGTTGTTGGTTCAGTTACTACCATGGCCAGCTCCTAAGAGAATGGATTCAACTGAAGAAAAATGTACACATGTCAAGACTGTCTGAGGAAGGAGGAGATTGAACTGCATGAGTCCTGTGAGGAGATGAAGAGTCTATTTAAGGATATTCATGAGAAAATCTGTGACCTCCGTGCTGAGCAGCATCAGGTACGCTGAGGCAGCAAGGGCAGGCTGCCCACCTGTCAAGCATAAACAGAGACACACATGTAACCATCTACCCACCCATCCAGAATCTCACCCCATTCCAACTAATTGTTCACTTCTGTGCTCATTCACAAGTTTCTCTGGAGAATTATTCTCTTGTAAGTTCCTGGTTGATTGGCAAGCCAACTCTCCAGCTCTGCTAGAAGCTGCAGTCCATTGAGAGATATGAGTCCATCACATATTACACATTATGTTAGGAGCCTGCTATGAAGAGAACTATAGGGAATAACACAGAGATTTCAATGATGAGGTCGGTGGTCTGTGGCTTATGTGTTTTGCGGGGATCAAGTGAGATCGCAGGTAGGAAGCTACTTTTAAGGAAGAGAGCAACGTGCTAATGCCAAGTGAGCTGTTCTGTATGTCTTCTCCTTCTCCTTCTCCTTTTCTCCTTCTCCTTCTGCTCCCCCTTTTCAGTAGCTTGGGCTCACCCTGTCCTGGAACTCACTCTCTAGTTCACGCTAGCCTGAAACTCAGAGATCCACCTGTCTCTGTCTCCCACATACTGGGATTAAAGGCCTGTGCTCTTCCATCCAGCATGTTCTCTTCCTTTGACATGCTCTTTGCTCACATTGACAGAAACCTGAGTTATTACTTAGCCCTTTTGCTGTGATTTTAGAGAACATTTCTCAAATTCTGGAGGTGACTGGATGACCATATGTGTGGGAAGATTTCAGCACACTGAGAGTTAGAGTGGCAGACTTGATGCTACAAAATAACATTTTCTCCAATCACCTAAACATAGTCTGACTAAACTGTGTGCTCCTGCAGGGATGCATAGCAGTGTTGTGGGTATAAATTAAACTGTTCACTCACCATGACGTCCTCTTCAGTTTTTTCAGCTCACTTCTGAATTCTGTTGTCTGTGTATGATGGATGCAGCCATGTGTAATAGTGTACAATGTTGTGTATGCCTGCAGGCTACATATGAAAACTGGTGTTGTTCTGTCTTGTTCATTCCTGTATTCCACTGAGTTCAGGTCTTTCACTGAACATGAAAAGTTCTGCCTTGACTTTGCAAACATGTCCCCCATGGAGGGATAACTGCCTTATTCTAGAGATAGGAGAGAAGCCCTAGTCCCTACTTCACAGGACCTGTCAGATCTACATGACCCCAACTGGATGGCATTCCCCTACATATTGTATTGTGGTGGGGGGTTGGGAGGGGAGGGTGTTTAGAGTGCATGGGAGAGGGTAGAGAGGGCAAAAGGGAGGGAAGGAGGGAGGGAGGGAGGGAGGGAGGGAGAGGGAACTGGGATCGACATGTAAAATAATAATAAAAAAAAAAAAAAACGCTTTGACTCCAAAATTTAAGTTGAAGAACAAGTTACTGGGGAAAAGTATTTCTATTTTTGTTTCCACAGAATATGAAAAGATGTGGATTCCTTCCAGACTAATGTGGTTTGATCACACCAGACCGCCCGCCTGAAACAGAGTACAAGCTGATCCTACATTCCAAACAGCTGGACAAAACAGCCCTACAGACTACAGCTAGGATATCTGAATCTTCTTCGAATCCCCCAAGACAGCGCCCCTTACCAGCAGGAAGTAGTTTGGAAAGAACGACGCCCAAATTCCCAAATATTGTGTATAAATGTTTGTTTTCATTTAATTGGACTTTGTTATATAAAATTAAATAAAAAATACTCTATATGCAAAAAAAAAAAAAAAAAAAGAAAAGTTCTGCCTTGGCTGTGAGGATGCCAGCACTCTTTGTCTCCTCTCTCCTCCAGGGAGGTCCTTCTGTCTTGTTTTGTCTCATCTCATTGTTACAAGTTTCAGTTGCTCAGAAAGAGAGGAAGGATGTAGTAGTGATTATATGTGCAAGCTTTCGTGTGTGGATTTGTAAATTCCTGTCTATGTTTATTACTGGACATTGGTATATTCACTTATTTATGAATCATCTTTAATGATGATGGAAGCCAACTTTATTGAGAACTTATTGTTGCCACACACTTGGAACCAAACAAATACTCTATGCTCATGTGCACCTTTTGGCATGTCAAACTAGCTCCCTAGAACAAAAGGACAGTAAAACTGCTATAACTGAATCCTCATTGTGGAGATTTTCTCATTTCCTGAGCTCATTGCTTTGGGTCCAAAGTGAGGCAGCCCGTGGTAGAGGGAGATATTTTTGGAGAAAGTTGCTCTGCTTGGGACAGAACAGGGAAGCAGTGAGAAAAATGCCAGTGAGCAGGTGGATTATCATCCTGTGGTCCTGTGCTGAGGAACATTCCTACCCTGCACATCCTGGGTAACTTCCTAAGCAGGGTTGTTAAAGGACAGAAACCCTTAGGTCCACCTGTCTGAGCATTAGGTTTACAGGATAGGCACCTCGATGACTGAGCTGTCTGTCTCTCTTACCCACTGTGTTCTCCTACCTTCCAACAAAAGTTAATCTTCTCAATAGTATCAGTGGTGATTGCGCCTTAGCATTTACTGGAACACTAAACAAGTTACTGCATTATAAACTGCTTGTATTTATGCATACATGTGCTTGTGTATGTTCATGAGTTTATGGGTGTGCAACCCTAAACTGAGAAGACACTTTTCTCATGAACAGGAGGAAGACAACATGGATGAAAGACTGAAGGACCTGCTGAAGCAGAAAGAGCTGGTCTCCCAGCAAAGGGACTTGGCAGAAAAGCTGCATCATCATCACTTCAATACCTCTGAGACAAGGTAAGAGCCCAAGCTGGGAGGAGCAGTTAGAATCTTGTAGGTCACCTGTACCTGGATTCATCCTTCTGGGGATTATTGTCATCTAGAAGGCTCCCAGCCACAGCCAGGGAAAGAACAGCTCAGGATATTGTGCTTGCCCAGTCATCATGAACTTCATCAGGAAACACTATGTTTGATTCTTAGTGTTTTGGGGAATTGTATACCCCTTATTCCCTTCTGAGCTGTCTATTATCTTGTTAGTACCTATTTGGCTCTGTGACTCCACAAATCTCCCGATATAGTCCTAAACATAGAAGGAGATGGTTAGTTGTGGAGGACAGTGTATGCTCAGCCACTTTATTTCCCTCCTGAAGACCACATTAGAGAGAAGTCACTACCTGTGGGCAGACCTTCCTGCAGCTTACTCCTACTAATTACAGGCTCTGTGCATTGTGCATCCCTTTCCTGAGAAAGGATTTTTCTGGCTATAAGATTTAGTGGTTGAGGAGTTGAGCCAAGGCACGTTTCTATGCTGTGGGAATCATCAGAGTCTAAACTGCCATGCTGTGTAGGCTCCTCTAGAATTTATGAATTCAGTTTCCCAGGTTGCTCACATTCACCTGGTGATTCCACATTCACAAGGCTATCCATCTCTGTCTTGACATCTTATTCAAACATTGGAACAGTGTTATTTTTTCCCCCAAAATAGTCTGTCTGCACAATGGAGAAATGTGCTGTTCTTTTCTTGTCAGCAGTGTAGTTCTCAGTTCAACATCTAGCAGATTTTAAAAACTGAGAAAAAAATTCAGGCCCAAGTGCACCCTGACCCTTCTCCTTTGGAGGATGCAGAGAATGACTGCAGCTGAAAGAATGGTCATGATGCACTGTCCAGCTGAATAGAGCAGCATCAGGCTCAATAGCCGACATAGCAGGTCCCCACCTGGCCTGTTCCCTAACTGCCTTCCTTCTCTAGGTAAGAAAATCTCCAATCTGAGCTGGAACAGATCACAGCTCAGGAAGACAGCCTCCTGCAATCAGAGCTGCTGCAGCATGCAAACTAAATCTCACAGGTCAGTGAGCCACCTTTGCATTCTAACCCTGCAACCATGGCATTTGTGGGGGTGGGGTCTTTTGATTTTGGCTTCCTCTGTGTGAATAGTCCCTGTTTTTGTCTAGCTTATGGCCCAACCTGGCTGATTCTCAGACTGATTGCCTTTCCTTCTCACACAGCTCTAGAGAGAACTGAGGAGTCCAAAGAAGCCACCAAAGACTTAGACCCATGGCATTGGCACCCTATGAGGAAGGCCTCCTCATAAGAAGACACTCTGCAAAGCCCCAAGGAGGCATGGCTATGGTAGCTTTGAAAAGGCGTTTTGCAATTGGTGACTGACTTCCTACCCTGTTTCCATGGCCAGCCAAAGGCTGTAGATCTGTGCTACAAAATATGCACAAAGATTAATTTTGTTATTTAAGCAATTATGTGCAGCTTAATTTTGGAGGTTTTGTTCATTTTGGTTTTTTTTTTTTTTTTTTTTTTTTTTTGTTCATTTGTTTTGTTTTGCTTTCATTTTCTATGTTATGTTTTGAGGTTTTACTTCATTTGTTCTTTAATTTGTTCCTGTTGTTTTGCTGTTTTGCTAAGGCTATTTACTGTTTATATTATGCTCTCTGGAAGCACCTATTCAGTACAATGACTGTATTTTTATTAATAAACTTGTGACTGCCCACTCTAAACTCTTAAGACCAATTTCTTTGATCAGTATTGCTCTAGGTCCTGATTTTGTCCCAGCCACGCTGATCTGGGTCCAACTGACTTTCCTTCTGTGATAGCAGCTCTTGAGGGAAAACTGAGGAGGAAAAAGAAGCCACAGAAACCTTAAACATATAGTGATCTCCACTCTAGAATAATGGCCTCCTCAGTAGAAGATGCCCCCTTAAAACTGTGAACTCACCAGTGACGCAAACAGCAACACACCTCCAGGTGATGAGCCCCAATCTGATCCATGGGTCTGTTGACTCAGTTCTCCTGAAGAAAAGAGAGCATCAAAAATGAGCTTGAGATATGAAAACCTGAAACAAGAATTCCTGAGAAACCCTGACATTCACCAGCATGAGCCCTCTGTGAGGAGTACAGCAACATGGAGGGTAGTGCTATTGGTGACTAAGAGTTTTTCTGTCAGTTCATTTTTGATGGCTTTGGCAAGCTGACTGGGGCCTCAGCCATCTACATGTGGTGGGAATTCTGTCATGGAAGATAACTATGTTGATATTAAGTTGTTCCAGACAAACAGATTTTTCACTCTTAAGACCAGTGTCTTTGGTCATGTATGGTGTTTCACCCCTGTGACCCTGGAACACAGGTATCCAGCCTAGGCTACATACTTCATTCCCAGCCAGCCTGGCTACACAGGAGGGTTGTCTTTGAATGTAGATGGTGTTGTTTAACTCCTTGTATATCCATTATCATTATGGAAAATTTATCCCTACTGTTACTTATTGTTATACATTCTCTTATATCTCTCAGGAAATCCAAACATTTACTAAGACAGTATGGAAAAAATCATGTCCTGCTTGCCACCCAGGCCATAATATTGATGTCCTTCCTGGGCTGCTCTCAAGGGCCATGTCTTACTCCTTGGCCATGACAAAGCTGTAGGTGTCTGGGTTGATATCTGTGACTCCTATGACCACTGAGGGCTTGCAGCTGCCTTCAGTCTATGCTACCACCTATGACTGTGTTACTGTCTAAGATATGTTGCGACATTTTCTCCATCTAGTCTCAGTCTTACTGGACCCAGTTCTCGCCACACAATCAGGTCCCCAAAACCACTATGAAATAACTACTCTGAGAATTATTATCTATTTTTACCTGTTTAGCCAATGGCTTGGGCTTCTTACTGGCTGGCTTTCTCTTATTGACAAATAACTATTAATCTGTGTATCTCCTCTTGGCCTTATCATACCAGAGAAAGCCCTGTCATCATACCATTTCACAAATACATGACATCTGTCCTTTGTCTTTCTTTTCCAAGTCTCTATCTTCGGAATTTCTGCCTACCTAAATGCTGCCTGTCCATTGATCAAAACAGCTTTATTCATTAACCAAGAAAAGCAATGCATATATGCAACATACAGAAGGTCCTCCCACACCAGGGATATACTCCTACAGGGGCAAGTGTATCTTATAGTGCAGTGCTGCCACTCAGGATTATTGTAACATTTGAGTCAGAAGTGTTGCTGAGGACTATATATCCGGCCAAGGCCCTGCTGAAGCCAGGGTTTGCACTGATGCCCCAAGCTCCAACTGTCAACTAAGACATGGTAGATGCCTGCAATCTGAGCCACCACCTGGGCCCACCTGGGGGCTACTGATGCGGGCATGCTGATATGAATGATGTACATTGCCAACCAGGGCCATGGTGACATCCATGCCCAGGATTCAGCCTAGGACCATGTCTGCATCCACGCTGCAAACACAGCTGGCATCTGTGTAGTCCCTGGCCTATGATGGCAACAGAGATATACAGAAATAGAGATGTGGGCCATCACCAAGGACCATGTAAGTCTTCAAGGGATGTGTTTGAGCTGGGGTCACACAGATCTGAGTGGCCTATGCTGCCACCAGGCTGCTGCTAAGTGCAATGTCTGGACCCACTGCCCAGCCAGGGCATCCGTCTGTGTTGATGTCAGTGGCTTCTGTAATCAGTGAAGACAGTTTAGGAATGCACAGAGTTAAGCACTCTCTTCACTGGCTGCAGAACTAGGAAGAACTGGTAGCACCCTTCCCGAAATGCAGAACTCAGGAGAGTGAGTCCTGCATCTGGAATGAGCAGCACAGTAGAGCTAACACTGTGGCCAACAGTGCAGCAGAGCTGGCCCTGAGAGCTATGAGAGCAGAAGTGAGTCTAAACCACTGCTTCTACCTCGTGTTAGAATTGTTAATGGAAATGTACCCACCCCACTTGCACAAAAGTCACTTGTAGGTGGTGGGGAAGTTGCCATCTGGGATATAAAAAGAGAAGATCTGGGTCATCTCCTTAACAACTGCAGTGATTAGGAGAGTGTTCCTGGCACCACACCTGGGCAAAACAGTAGAACTGTCCCTATGTGGGCTGAGTGAGTGTGAGCCAGATGTGAGGTCATGAAAGCAGGAGAATTGGCCTCTCCTTTCTACTTGCTTCATTGGGTGAGCTAACTGGAGCAGCGAGGAAAGCTCACCCCAGTGGTGAAGATGAGGGAAAGATGGCAGACTAACGCACCAAGCTACCTCCCAGGCCCAGAACCAGGACTAGGAGATATCCCACCCTAACATCCTCTTCATCTCTGAACTACTGGAGCATGGGAAGGGCTGGGACTTGCAGTTCCAAAGCTATAGGTTCTCCATGACTGAAGGCATCAATGGGATATCCAAGATGAATCCTCAGGAGGGTCAATTTTATGTAGTAGAAGACAGAGGCTTGAAACATTCACCAGACAAGATGTATGGATGAAAGGGTATGCTGTGTGACTCACTGGAACACAGTGCAGACTCCTTGCCAAGATTTTTTTTTTAAATTTTGACTTGGTTTTTCTTTTAAATTTTGCTTTGTTTACTGGAGAGGTAGGAAGAGCAGAGATTATATGCAAGGGAATGAGTAGGGGAAAGAGTAGGAGTGGGATGCATGACAGGAAACTAACAGAGGATCAACAAATTAGGAAATTAGGAAAACCAGAACTATCTGCTTTGGTTTCCTTTAAATATACCATCAGTGATAACCACATAGCAGACAGAAGGAATTCCAAGATTGACTAGGCATTGTTGTCTTTTTTGGTATGGTTGGTCTTAAATACATATTGGTGTGGGTTTTTTTTTAATGATTCATTTCTTATATTTATAGGTATGGGCGTCTAACCTGCTGAAGGCCTGTACTCTTCATGCATGCAATTTTATGAGAGGCCAAAAGAGAGCATCAGATTCCCCCTGAAACTGGAGTTAATGATGAATTTTATCTGCTCTGTTTGTTCTTTGACAGGGAAACAAATACTCAAAATGGAGGAGCCATATCTGTAGGACGTTCACATAACTTTTATATAGGTAGTCATGTGTGCTGTATCACTTGGAGTATATCATGATCAATCTAAGAGAGAATTTTATGAGATCAAGGGAAAAATAGATGATGTAGTTTGACTAATTGTCTTACGATGGAAGGTTTTCGTGAATTCAAAATCCTGCTCTAGTATCACTTATTGTCAGGGTTGGACCAAATCTCCCACATGTCATCCTGGATGGCAATGCAGTTCAGGGCCATCTGATGAAATGTGGAAGTGAGAAGACCCTCCTGGTGGTAGAGCTGTGCTCAGGAATACTTTTTGATGCTCCATCTAAGCACTGTTGTGAGGAAGCTTCAGATTGAGTAGCCAGAGTGGATGGAGCCTGTGCAAAAGCCACATGCCTCTGAGGGAGAGCTTGTCTGTGCAAGTCCAAGGAGAGGGAGTATTGGTGCTGCTATTTTACCACTATAGATCTCAAAATGTACTGAGGAATGGTTTCTTCCAAGCTTTAATCTTGTGCAGCTCCAATGGACTGGATCTGACTTCTGAGACTGACAGTGAGTCAGAGAGTTAATGTGTGGAGTAGGTAATTCCACGGGTCCCCAACTGGTGCTGTCAAAGCAGGGGCAAACAAATATACCCTTTATAAATAAAGGACATATATATGCACACAGGATGTCAATACAGATGCAAAGCTTATTCAATTCCATAGATGATGTGATCAGCAGGAGCAATGGCTCAGAGAGAAAATGATACCTGCTGCCCTGCCTAAAGGCCTGGGTTCCTTCCCTGGTACTCACATGATTGATGGAAATAACAAATGTTCAACAAACTTTCCTCTGACTTCATGTAGATGAAGATGCTCAGTCATGGTCCACAAAGTCTAAGACATCTGACTTTCCATTCCTCACTAAACTTTGAATATCTCCATATGATGCAATCATTTAATTATATTATTGTGTGTTCCATTTGAGAGATTTTTGACTTTTGTCCTCTTACTTTTGTCACTGAGATGTTATAGGAACTAAGACGACCAACACCAAAGCATCATCTGAAGAACAATTTAAGAGTAAAGGGCCATTGGTATTTGAAACATAGCTGAGTCCAAAGTGTGCCAGAAGGGATTCTCAACATTCCTGGTGTATTAGTTAGAGAACTCTAGAGTAACAGAAGTTATAAAATGAGTATCAACATGTATACAAAAGGGATTTATTAGAATGACCTTCAGGCTGTGGTCCAGCTAATTATGCCTGGATATGAATGAAAAGTTCAAGAGTCAAGTAATTCCTCAGTCCAGAGGGGTGGATGTCTCAGCTGATCATATATGCTAGAATCCTAAAGAAGTAGGCTTAAAGGCAAGTGAATTATGGGATGTGCTAACAAGAGAAGACCACGCAGGCAAAGATGAAAAATTTCCTTCTGCCATGTCCTAATATCAGCTTCTAGCAGAAGGCATTGTCCAGATATTTGGGTTAAAAATCTATATTAAAGGTGTGATTCCACCTTCAAAGATCCAGATTAGAAGTGGATCATCTTCAAATTAAACAGAAATTGCGCACAGGTGTGTCCTCTACTTTTGAGTTTAGTTAGATTAGATGTAGTCACATTGACAACCAAGAACAGCCAGCAGAGTAGCATATGCCTCTTCACTAATAGTCACAAGCAAATGTCTCCCTTAGAGAGTTAAAGGAAGAAGTGACACTGCAATCTGTTACAATATCTGCTCTGCCAACCAGATCCCACTGTTTACTTAGCTCTACTATAATATTTTTAAAAATTTGATGTGACATGTTTCTCTCAAATATAGCATGCTTCCCTACTTTCCTCTCTTTAAAATTTTCTCTGGATGTTCCTGCTTTTTCAACTTTAGATATTATCCTTTACTTCATAATAGATTTTTTTAATTGAGATTTTCAAATTCAAGGTTTAGAAAAGGAAAGTATAACATTGTATGTGTTGGTTTTATGTGTGTGTGAGAGAGAGAGAGGGACAGAGATAAAGAGAGAGAGATGTGGGCACAGAAGTAACACCGCTTATAACAGATTTCAATGTCCAAAAAGTTTGTACTGTGGGGTAAATCTGGGCTACAGGCTGGCAGGAGAAGGATGGACCATCAGAGCATGTCGTGAAGATATGGTAAGTGTTGTAGTTCAGTTGTTGTTGTGCTGGTCAATTTTATGGCAATATGACACAATCTGGACCTACCAGATATGAAAGAGCCACATTTGGAAAAAAAATGTCATATTGTCATGCTGTAGGCCAGGCTGTCAGATATTTTCCTAAGTATTGGTTGATAGAGCAGTGCCCAGGTCATGTGGGTGGGGCCATGCCTTGGCTTGGTATCATAGTTTATATAGCAAATAAGGTTGAACAAGCTGTGGGAGAGTGAGCCAGTAAGTGGCACCCTCCATATGCTCTGCATCAGTTCTTGCCTTCAGGTTCCTGCACTGTTTGAATTCCAGTCATGATTTCCTTCAGTGATGAATAACAGTGATATAGAAGTGTAAGCTGAATAAACCCTTTCCTCCTTAATGTGGTTATAGTCATGGTGTTTCAATGCAGCCACAGAACCCTATCTAGACACCTATGGATATCAGAGGACATCTTTCACGAGTTGCCTCTCCCCTTCTACCATGCTGAGGTGGTCTCTCTTGTTTCTGAGATACACTGTGCAGTCCAGTCCAGCTTGTCTTCCAGATTCCAGGCAATTAATTTCCAGTCTCTGCCTCACATATTTTTTCTTCCAGAAGTGAAGGAATCACAGAAGAGTGTCACCATTCTGGACTTGTAGCTGATTTCTGGGCTTAAACCCATCAGACTTGTACAGCCAAATTTGTTCTCTATTGAAACGTATCTCCCCAGACCTTACAGTATTATAAAGGCAAATAGCTAAAATACACACACACACACACACACACACACACACAAAATGCACGATGTCTCACAAGCCACAGGCACATTGAACAGAGAATTTCCTGGTCCCACAGAAGCCCAGGTACCCCATCCAAAGGCAATGTACTTTCTCTACCAGCAGCAACAGCTACACTGAGTCTAATAGAAACCTCTTATCTGTCTTATTGTCACTCAGTTATTCATGCCTAATCATGTTCTTATCTTGAAGGTTATTGTTTATGTCAGAATCCTCAAAACATTTTTGTCTCTGTTTTCCTCCCTTGACTGTTTTATCTGAGGTGTGTAGTTTATGCTTTCAGGATTTTGGATTCATATTCATGATGAAGTCTAACAATCAGTGTATGCGATAACAAGCACATTGCTGATTTAACTCAAGTCCATACCTGATGGAGGATGCCATTCTGTAAATATGTTTCTCTTACTGGTTAATGAGTAGAGCAATATTTGCAAACTAGGAAGGCAAGAGAGGTGGTACTAGAAGACAAGGAGGATTATGGGAGACGTATTAAAGTAGAGTTCAAAATGTAGGATCAAGAGGACTAAGAGGTCTGGACCCTCTCTCTGGAAAGATAAGACTATGTAGAAACACTTAGATTAATAGAAATGGGTTAATATTTAAGACAGTGCTAGCCAATAAGAAATTCTAGTAAACTGGTCAACAGCTTTATATCTAATACAGCATCTCTCTGTGTTATTTGGGACTGTTGCGGCTTTGGGACAAGGCTGGCAGGAAAACTGCTCTTAACACATAGTCTGTTATTGCAGATCATGACCGTATTCAAAATTCACAAGCCTAAAAATAAAGTCATTTAAATACTTAATCTTTGAATCTGATATTTTTACTTTGGGAATTTTAAAGTCTTGCAATGTTTTACATTGGAGATATTTATACATAAACAGGATAATATATGTTATGTGTTCATATTGTTAATTGGGGTTCAAAGCCAGGGCTTTGAATGAATTTGTGACAAAAGTGATAATTGAATTACAATATTAATATTTTCAGTTTGTGGACATAACCTGTGCATATATTAATGCAGAAAAGGCAAAATATGATCCATCTGTATTATATATCTAATGAAATTAGTATTGTGCTATAAAATGATGTATGTGGAAATAAGTTAGTATACACACTAATGACTTTGATTCATCCTTTGTTAAAATCAGAGTCAGCATCCCAGACAGGGACACAATGCTTCAAACAGAACTTATAGGAGAAGCTTAGGAAATAGTTGGTCCAAGTGTTTTGAGAACTGAGAGGGTGGTACTGCCATTCAGCCATTATCTAGGAGGGTAAGGAGGATCTTGAGTAAATATTTATAGTGACATTTGCCACATAATGGGAGTTATATCCATTACTCTGCATCTTGTTATACTCTTGATTCTAAGCCATCCAAGTCTGTTCACTAAGGTGAGCAGAGTGCTTCATCTAATATGTGAAATTGTTATTAACAGTTTCTAGATTTCTCAAAGGTGGACACTTGATAGCTTTTGGAATGAGTGCTATAGGGAAATAGGTTTGTTCATAGAAAACTGTAAACTATTGTCTGAGACACGAGGTGTTCTTGGCATGGATATATTTTCCCTAGGTAACTGACTCACTTATCTCACTCACCTGCCATTTTCAAATAAAATGAAAAGTTGAATTTAATATATACTCATAACAAATACCTTGTTTTTCCTATGAACTATTCCATGTAGCAAAATGTACATTAGCTTTCTATAGTAAATGTTACCGCTGTGTGTAAACTTTAATTTAGCAATTTATGTTGGTATATAAAGCCTTAAGTTATAAAATGATGCCGTGGCTTACAACAGTAAATTGCTTGTATTGCCTTCTGTCTAAAATATTTTATCCTATTTTAATACTGATATCCAAATTAATAAAGGGTTATTTAGGCAGTGTTTTGCATTTGTCAGTCCTGACTCCCTGGGCTGGAATGGAAGGACACTTTTAAAGGTGTTGTGTACCAGACATCCGGCCAACCAAATATTTATAGTAGGATTCATAACAGCATCAAAATTACACTAATGAAGTACCAACAAAACAATTTTTATGGTTGTGGTGTCATCATGACCTGAAACTGTACTGAGTGGTCTTAGGAAGGGTGAGAACCAATGGAGAAAAGGGTTTTTCCTGCTGAATACTTCCAGTGAGTTCAATCTGTGGACATTTTTTCTAATATTTCTACTTTAGAATCAGCTAACAATATATCATCCATGTAATGATAGATTATGGACTGTGGAAACTGTTTATGAATTATTTCCAGAGGTAGAAGTGCTACATCCCATCTGTGGGCTCATGTTTGCCAGTGGTGAATGCACACTCCATTCTTGTAGCCATTCTAATTGATCTGAAACTAAATTAATGACCTCAGAATGAGCTGCCTTTTACCTGGTTTCATTCTCCATGCACAACCAAAGACTTTGTGAGAAATATGTTCTTTTGATCTTGTAAAATGAGGAAATTTCCAGCTTCAGGCACCTAGGTGTGAGAATTCCTCCTGGATGGACACCAGGTTATGCTCCATGACATACTAGGAAAGATTGTTTCTGCTCGTGTCCCTGCATTGGGTCAGCTCAGTGCTAGTCTCCAGAGTTCCTAAGAGCAGGGTTTATCCCATTGCTGTATCAGGCATCTGGGAATAATGGTGCCTCCAGCATGGAGTTCCTACATTTAGATGAGTACTGAGCCTAGGTAGAGATGTCTCCACTGTCCTGAAGGGTGGCTCTGCTCAGGGTGGACCTCCACCACAGCACTGTTTCCCACCCTAATTCAAGGTCATATAAGTCATAGCATTGCCTTCTACTATGATCCTATCCCTGTTTCTGGAGGTTGAATCTAGAGCTAGCACCACAGAACAACCCTAGGAATCCTAGCTCATATCCCCTTCCTGGGCCCTGTGATTTCACTCCTATAGCCCAGGCTGAAGGTGGAGTCCCACCTTTCCAGACCTCAGAGACCAATGTAGCAGTACTCTATTTGACTGTTAGCTTTTCATCCCACCCACCACACACTGTTCTGGTGCGACTACCTTCTCCACACATCATGACTCCGGGCCTCACCCTCTGCACTTGCCCTCATGCCTTGCTTGGGAACCACTATGGTTCTTCAGTTTTGCATTTTCCTGCACCCAGGAACTACAGGCAAAATCCTGAGGCTCCTGCATGCTAGAATGATGTCTGGCCATTAGAGGTACAAAAGCATAGATCCTCAAGGAACCACTTATGCTGTATGCACAGAGGCCTGGTACTTTGGCAGCCATGTCATCAATGGTATAGGGGGACACAGGGAGAGTGCAAGTGTTGGAAGATGGATAATAGAGAGGTTAGAAGGGGGAGGACAAAGAGGACAAAGTCATGGGGAAATGGCTCAGTCAACAACATGATTACACACAGGCTTGAGGACTGCGTTTGAGAATCAGCATCTCTAGGTTTGGTGATGCATGCTTATAATCTCAACACTGGGAAGGTGAATGCAGGTGTGACCATGGGGTTCATTATCTAGCCAGGCTAGGCAGATTGTTACAGCCCAAGATAATGAGTGAAATATCTCAAAAAATAAGGAAGAGAAAAAGTAAGGAAGGACTTCCAAGGTTGTTCTTTGAGCACCATGCATGAAAGGCACACCCCACCCACAGGTACACACAAACACATGCACATGCATACATGCAGGCAGGGTCCCATATACACAGGAATGCATAATGCAACCAAGTAGTATAGTTCCTTTGCTCTCAAGAGGAACTTCAAGCTGAAGTTTCTATGGCTGTTCGCTTCCTCCTCACACAGTAAGTTCATTATGTTTATATGACCCTTTCCTAACAAGCCTATACTGCAGTAGAGGAATTATGGAACTGTAGCTAAGATGTATACCAATGTCATGGTAACTATAACTGAGTACCTAGCTCATCTCCAACCAATAAATAATAAAATAATAATAATAATAATAATAATAATAATAATAATAATAATTGAGTACACCAGGTGTGATCATAGCAGGCCTGTAGGACAGGGTGTCTGCAAGTATTTCTTCTCCTTCTATGATTTTTAAGAATGGTAATGGTATTTCACTGGAACTGCAATTCAGGTTTTATGTCTATTTGTAGTATGTATATGTGGGTGCAGAATCATGTGGGTCCACTCCATTAATGTAGAGGCCAGAGGTCAAACTTTGATACTCTTCTTCATGAGACATTGACTTTGTTTTCTCAAATGCTTTTATTAGTATATATTAATTATACATAACAAAAAAATTTAAATGCATTACATGGGTTTCATTATGAGCCCTTTATGTATGCATGTACTGATATACTTTGGTCATAATCACTTCCTGTTATCCTCACTTGTGCATTTCTCACTCTGCCTCATCCCCTTCTTCCTGTCTAGTCCTTCTATTTTGATGTTATTTAAATGACACATATGTCATTGGGGCAGCTTAAAGTCCAGGTGTGATGGGAAGGTTAATTCTTGTACCAGGGCCATGTCACCAGGCTTTACACCACTGAAGAATATGTCTGTCCCTGTAACCCAACAATGACTACCAGGCTATAAATCCTTGGGTGTGGTTTTATGAGGCTCACCCACACATGAGATATTCACAGCACTGATCCTAAGTGGGTCTTTTATATATTTGCCATGTTTGCTTGATTGGAATTACATATACTATTCCTAGTATTGGTTTATTGTTTATAGGAAAAGAAAAACAACCACCTTTTTAAAACTTAGATTCCTAATTATGTGTGGCACAATGTCTGGGTACAATTGAAAGGCCTCAAACTTTGGGATCATCAATTGCCTCAGTGGCTATGAAGCTGACCTGAAAACCATCAGACCATAGTGGTGCCTTGAACAGTTTCTTGGCTGTTCTTTTTGTTCTGGGATATTGTGTTGGGATATTGTGTCTGGGTTACTGTGTTGGGATATTGGATTCTGCTTGGTTTTTTAACATTATGATGTGGCCACATTTTAAGCAACAATGCTATTGTCTTCAGTTCTCACCATGGTGGAACCTTACTATCCCTTGGGAAGATAATATAGCTGTCTTGATGTAGAGTCGAAACCCATGGATTATGTGCTGTAACTGTTCACTTAGTCACCTGAGACATAGAATCCCTGTTCTACAACAGGAGAAAACACATTGCAATATCTGGTGTGCCTAGACATTTGGAATAGACTACTGGTAACATAGAGAGCTTGATGGAGCTTCTAGGACTGCTGAGTGTACTCATGGGGCCAGGACAACCTCCATCTGAACATCCAGAAACAGCTGACCCAGGGACAGGATAAGAGACTTCAAAGCACCAGGAGATCCCAGTACTTAGGAGCCATAATGTGGCATCCACAGGCCTATGCTAGACCATGATACAAATTGAATTCACATGATCCTTGATGCCTGTGTTCATGGGGTTCTGTCCTCCTGTTTCTTGACCCTACCACAAGCCAAATCCATTCCATGAGAAACTGAAGTTGGAACATAAACAGGTCATGTGAGAACTTAGGAATTTTGAGAATAAGAACACCAAGGCATCAGAAAAGTTCAATGAGCTGACCAAGGAGACAGTCTTCAATCTGTAAGTGCCTGTCTTGGCATGGAACCCATTAGCTGCAGAATGGCATTCTCTCTGTGTTGTGATTTCCCCCTGCCTGGAAAGTCCAAAGCTCATGTTCTAGGCTTTATGCTCCTCAGGAAGAGGCCTTAGCAAGGTACTCATGTACTTATGCATCTTGGACTCAGTTTGCTAAGTGTGACAGATACAGTTATCCCCTGCCACCACTGGGCTAGTATCACAGGAGCCTCAATATAGAAAAGAGACTTGTACTGTGAAAGGAATGCCAGTCAGCTCTGGGTTTCTTGAGTTCAATCCCAGGCTTTACAGACAGGGAGGCTGTGGAACCCACAGATACTCGCCTTGGGTCTCCTGTCTAAACTCAAAGGGTATTTACCCAAGACTTGCTGATGTTTCCCATTACCATGGTCCATTAAGGATAGTTGGGGAATCCACTTTCTATTGAAAGGACATGGATACCTTTTGGGTATAGTGGCATTCCTTAATAGTTTGCTTCTTTTCAGAAATAGATCTTATCTCATTTTGACCTCCTGAGTCCAGCTGTCATAGCTGTATCAGAATCTGGCTATGTCTTCCTGTAAGCATGAGCTCTTTCAGGTAGGTGGTTTCTGGAGGCAGGGGTGTCAGCTGGATGCTGGTTGGGCATTACAGTGCAGAGTGTATCTCCAGAGGTCTGTATAGTGGACTACTGATTGAAGAGACTGACCTGAACAAGAAGGTTGACTTGCTGAGGTAGGAGAAAAAGAAACTGCAGGAGGATTGTGTCCTGCTGACACATCACTTGGAGGCCTTGAACTTGATGTGTAGAAACCAAGAAGAGACCAGTGACCTGAAAATCCAGCAAGGACAGGTAGAAGACAGAATTATGATAGAGAAGAACTCAGCACCATTTGGACAGAGTTCTGAGTGAGTGAGTTCTAGATCCTGGGGCTCATTTGCTTGGCAAGGCTATTGTGATATCACAGTGAGAACCAGATTGCAAGGAGGAGAACCTCACATAAGTTCAAAATGTGTGCTTTTCAGAGTCAATGATTTGGGTGGCATGTGACTTTCTCCTCTCTTCCTGCTTCCAAATGTTTTCTCTTCACTTTGCCCAGTTGTTGCTTCAGAGTGACTTCAGAGTGACAGAACCAGAAACCCCAGGCAATACTTCTGCAGGTTATTCACATAGAAAACAAAGCAAAATATCATTTAGAGTATTTAAAAAGAAAACTTTTATCTTTTTCAAATGTGAAAGAAAATCAACTGAAATTAACTTGAAATGACATGATTGACATTGTCATTCTGTTTCAATATGAATGATAGGATGCAAAACTAGTTTCATTTAGGGACTAAAACAGATTTATCATAAGTCCAGTCAAGAAATGCAGTGCAATTAACCCACCCAAACTTTAAGAAGGCAAGTGCTCAATGCAGTTTCCCAAGATATGAAGGCGTACATAAGTGACAAAGATTTATCTCAATCCTCTCAACTCAGCTGAACTCTTTACAGACTACGACCTTTCAAGAACTGGAATGCCTCTCCTGACCTCGCCAATCCAGCGGTTTAAAACAATTAATAATCGACTTCTGGAAATAAAAGGACATGAAGGGGTGAGGGTAGTAACGAAAAAAGGCACAGCTCATTGCACTGAACTCTCAAAATTATTTCACTGTGGAGTGAGATGAAACGACCAACACAAAATGTTGCTCAGTCTACTTTTCATTGTGAAATCCTGAATTCCCAGTAGGGTCCAGCAACTTAATGTGAGGGCCCTTTGTGCTGCAAGATGAGATAGGACCAAACAGGGGAACACACTTTCTCAACGAAAAGAAAATTGAGGTTAATGACACCAATACTTTTATGTGTCTTGCAAGTACTATTTATGCTTTAGGTCTGCAAGTACTAGCAGCTATCCTAGGGTTTGGTGGCTGAGGAGCCAGATGGGACAGTTTCTGGATCTTTGTTGCATCCTGGGAAGGAAGCCTGGAAAAGCCCCTGAAGACTGAACAGTCTTCCCTCAGAGGAAAGCCTCAGCAGGAGACACTAAAGCAGGCAGCCTGAGAATGCTGATCCCAGGTGGCTGGGATCAGTGGCTGAGCCACCCACCCGGGGGTCCTGATCCTATGGAGGAGGGTCCCCCATCCTCTTCCAGCCCCAGTGACCTCTCCTCAGAATCCCAAACTGCCCTCAACTCCATCAACTATGTGGCCCTCTCACCATGAGTCTCCCTGGTCAGAGAAGGACACAGGTGGCCTCTCTCTGGGAGGCAGCTGAGGGGAGAAACAAGCATCCTAGTGTCAATGGTAATAAAAAACTCAACAGCTTCTCCTGGGATTCTCCTCTGGCCAGTACATATCCCTGTCCACATGCGCATGCGCTGCCATCCAACTGGTAGTAGGCGGGGCAACAGGCCATGTCTAAGAATAATGACTGGACATCTCGGCTGTCCATCACGCATTGTGAGCCCAGTAGAAAGGCTTGAAATTGTTGGCTCAACTGTGGCCAGAGGCAAAGTGTTCAAGATTGGATGGTTGGCAACAGCTGCTGAGGAAATACCTACCCATGTTCCTTTACACCCACCATTTCCTGGAGCTGTCCTTTCTCAGTGCATCTGGTGCTTAACTAAGTCCTTGCAAGTACTTACAACACATTGACAAAATTTACCCGTTTTTCTTGTACAACCAAGAAAAAGGTGGAGCATTGTAGGCACTCAACAAATGCCTTGGATGTGTGAACGACCCATTGATAGGCTGAAGTGTATCTTGTGACTATGCCATTCGATCACTACAAAATCATTGTCTTTAAGTGGCCATGGCCTTCAGAAATCTTCTAGTGGCTTCAGAGAAACAAAGTATTCACATGTGGCCAATGGTGTCCCAAGAGGTTATATTAATTGGTATTAGAAGAAAGTTCTATCATTATCCACTGTAATGTGTTATTAAGGGAAAACGCGCCTACCATGCCAAACCGTTTTGACAGAGGTCATTTCATCCATGAATAGAAAGTTGAAAAAAGCCTTGAGGTATACATATCAAGCAAGAAACCTGGGGTTTTCTGTGCTGCTCAAAATTAATTCATATTGATTGAAGAACGGCAGTTTCCTAGTTTGGAAATGGTATTGATTAGGAAAGAACAGTTCAGATTCTCTGGCTCTGTATTTTGATGTAGGTGATAAAAGCTTATGAATCCAAAATGTCATACAGCTATACCCCTAGACAAATGTCCCTTTGGATGGCGGGGATTGTGAGGTTTATGAGGGCTTATGAGGAGATATTGACAGTTGATTGCTGTTGAGGAGTAGAGAATATCCTTTAAGGATAGAACCCCATTGATCTACAGGGCCTCAGTGTATTGCCCCTCACCTGTGCTTATATGGGCAGCATAAACTGAGCAAAGTGAATTATAATTTTTTAAAGAAAGAAGGGAATAAGAAGTTGAAGTGGAGAGGGATTAGGTGGATGAATAGGAAGAAAACATATTGTATGAATATGTGAAATTTCTAATTAATTGCATGAAAAGATTAATCTCATTACTAAAGTCAGTTTAAAAAATACTAAGACAATGCATGGACCTGAAAAACACAGAGGAAAACCAGTGCCATTTGGGAAGCTTTAATTCAGGTAAGCTCACTAACCATACATCACCCATATACCTAACAGGATATTTTCAGTACTCAATGGTTGTACCAGGTATTTCTCTTGTTAAATGGAGCTTTCTTTTTTAAACTCTTTTTTTAATTAAAAAAAAACTTCATACAATATATTTTAATCATGTTTTCCTCTCCACACTTCCTCCTATATCTTCTCCACCTCCAAGTCCACCGAACTTTATGATCTTCATTTTCTTTCAAAAAAAAAAACCAAAAGTAAAAAAAAGAAAAACAAAATTGGAAATCACATAATCAAAACAAAAAAAGGCTCCACCCCCCAAAATAAAGCTAAGTAATATGAAATAAAAAGTAAAAACAGATACCAGTGAGATCATTTTTTTGATGGCCTCCTCAGCATGGGGCTTAAGTGTGACTGACATATACATGGAGACTGCTTTAGAGAAAACATCTGGTTTTTTTTTTTTTTCATTTTTTTTCTTCTCCTGTAGCCCAGGCTGGTCTCAAAGTGGCTTGTGCATATATCAGGGATGACATTGAACTTCTCAGCCTCCCACCATCATTTCCTGTGTACTGAGACTGCAGGTCTGCTTCACCGTACCCAAATCTTCTCTTTTATTTGTTTTGCTTTGAGGCAGTGTCTCACCACATAGCCTTGCTATGCCTGGAACTCACCATGTAGACCAGGTTGGCCTAGAATTCATAGAGATCCTTCTGCCTTAGCCTCCCACATGCTGGGATTGCTGGCATGAGCCAGTAGCAAAGCTTCAAACTGTCCTTGAAACTCAAAGCCCTGACAGTAAATTTGATCACAAAGTGACTGTGGTGGCCAATGAGATGGTTCATGAGGTAATGATACAAACCTGGGGATTTGAATTGTATTCAGAGAAACCACAAAGTGGAAACAACTCTTGTAAAATGTCCTCCAAATTCCAAACACTCCACATAATCCCAATAATCTGACACCCCTAATAAATAAATGAAATGCCAATGATAATAACAAATGTTCACAACTGTTACAGGGCATAAAGCAAGCTCACAAACTATTTCAGGCACTTCCATAGATTTCTTAGATGAGCTAAGTTTATTTGAAAGAGAGAAACTAGCAACTTTAGTTATAGCCAGAAATAGAGGAAAAGGTCCAAACTGCTTCTGCTGATGTATTTCAGGGCGTGCAATAGCTATTTTCTCTCTGGTGTCAGGGCCTTGTCTGATAGCTGGGTTCTGCTGGAGGCCTAGGTCTCCCACCTGGCAGTGCCAAGACATTCCAGGGAATTGATGAGGCTAAGCCCCACTCTACACCCTCACTGATTTTCACCCCATTCCCATGGCAACCAGTCTGGCACATACTACATATTCTGTGTTACTTCTACACACCAAGATCTAAGCCAGCATGAACCCTCTGTGCCTTACTTTCTCCATCTGAGTCACCCCATTCCCATGGCAACCAGTCTGGCACATATTACATATTCTGTGTTACTTCTACACACCAAGATCTAAGCCAGCATCAACCCTCTGTGTTGCCTGAGTCAGGACTGGAAGATGATGTCACCCAGAAGTGTAAGTGAGTGAGAATAAACAAGGACAATTGTGAAGTGCTGAGTCAAGTCCCTGTGTACACAGTTTGTACTTAATAACCACTTCCCTCATCTCCTGGCCATGAAGGGCCATTGGCACAGCAACCAGTGAGAGCAGGTGTTTGTAGCACTGGCCTCCAGAACCCCTGGCTGCACTCTGACAGTACCGACAAACTGTCTTAGAAGGCTGCAGCAAATGCTGTTGTGTTTGGCCCTTAGGAAACCAGGGTTCCTTGTTCAGAAGCAGCTCGTGACTTCTCCAGGGCTCATATCCACAGTTCTCTCAGAGATATGGAGCCTTGGAAAGAAAACCAGGCCATAGACATGTACCCCATGGAAAAGTAGGCCACATGTGTTGAGGCCCCAGCCATAGAGAATCCACAAGCCAACACAGGAAAAGTGAGTGTGCCTAGAGCTCATGGGTGGAAAGAGAGCCTCAGCAGATAGCAAATGCCTAGTATCCTCCACATAACATGCTAGTTGTCTCCACCACCTAAAGAGATCCAGGGGAGTTGTGTATCTGGTGTGCATGAGTTGGAGGCCCAGCCTCATGCTTAGGTAACTGAGGCTAGACTTCAGGAAACACACAGCCATTCCCAGCCTGTTTATCACTGTGAAATGATGTCCACAGGATCTGCAGGGCTGTGGCTTGGGCTCCATACACAGTATCAAGCTTCACCCAGGAAGAGTTGTGAGGCTCTTTAGAGGCAAAGAACACACTGCACATGCTGAACTGAAGGATTGAGGCCCAGGGAGGTGAAGAATCTTGCCTGGAGTCACAGGCCTTATTCCAGCAAGGATATAACCTCAGTCTGGGTTAGGACTCAAACCACAGTCACATTGCTCCCCTTTGTTACCCCTGTATCTTCTTCAGAGTCTACTGGGACTCCTAGTTGCAGCTTCCCAGGTCTGTGCATTTGTGATGCTGAACACAGGCCATGTAAGAAAACTCCCAGGCCCCTACACCATCCAGACTCTAAAAGACCAGTACAAATCTGGTGCTGGATGTAGGCCAGTGAGAATTCAGATGTCCCTGAAGTCCTGGGAAGAGGAACCTCAGAGAGGCCAGGTACTTGAGAGATCAGCCCTTTCCTTGCATTTTGAGGTCACTGCTTTCTGGGGGGGGATGGTAGAGATGTACCTAAAGGATACCTTCGTCCTGACCCAGGATCCTGGGCTTTACCTGGCTGTGAGTGTAAGGCCCTACCATGTCTGTCTGCAGTTATGAGCTTCAGGAGCACTTCACTCCACACCTTGAGCCTTTCCTTGTTCCACCTGCAGCCCCAAGCTGCAAGGGCATAGCAGTCCATATCTATTAGTCTTGCCAGTGTCTGAATTAGCTAGCACTAGGCTCTTGCCACCCCATCCCAGTCACAGGTTAAATCCAGTTTCTTTTAAGCATGCTACGCAAATACTGTTCCCAACCCTTGCCCACCAGCATCTGATTGGCTACTTGGGAGTATAGTCAACTGGCAATAGGACCAGAAGTGAAGGAGAAAAAAGTGGTGATTTCAAAAGCAAAGATCCTCCCGGAACCAGTTGTGCTGTATGCAAACAGGGCCGGAACTTTGGCAGTCATGTATCATTTTATCGGGGGACACAGGAATAGCACAGATGGTAGACAGTGGACAACAGAGAAGTTATAAGGGAGAATATAAAGAGGAAAACTGACCTGAGGACATGACTCAGTCAATAGCATGCTTGCACACAAGTGACATAGAGTGATGCATGCTTATAATCTCAATACTGGGAAGGTGAACACACCTGTGACCATGAGGTTCACTAGCCTGTAAGCCTAGCCATATTGGTTGAGTCCTAGCCAATGACTGACAATATCTCAAAAACAAGGTAGAGAGGAACTAAGGAAGGACTTCCAAGGTTGTTCTAGGACCACCATGCATGAAAGGCATACCCAAACCAACAGGCACAAACAAACAAATGCACATACATACATGCAGGCAGGCACCCCATACACAGTCATGCCTACATGCAACCATGTAGTAAACTTCCTTTGTTCTCAAGAGGTGCTTCAGGCTGAATTTCCTTCCTAATCACACAATAAATTTTATATGATCCTTTCCTAATAATCCTATACTGCAATAGATGAGTTATGGAACCAGACTTGTAACTCAGATGTATTGCAAAGTCATGGTAAATATAACTGAGCACCTGAGCTCACCTCCAACACCCAAAAAATAGACTACACCAGGTGTCATCCTGGCAGGCCTGTAAGACAGGGTGTCTGCAAGTATTTCTTCTTTTGTGATTTTTAAGAATGGTAATGGTATTTCACTGGATCTGCGACTCAGGTTTTTTGTCTATTTGTAGTATCTACATGTGGGTGCATAATCATGTGTGTCTTCTCCATTAATGTGGAGGACAGTGGTCAAACTTTGATGCTCTTCTTTTTGAGACATTGACTTTGTTTTCTCAATGCTTTTATTTGTCCATATTAATTATATACACAAAAATTAAAATTGTTTAACATAGATTTTATTATGACCTCTTTATGAGTGCATATACTGATATAATTTGATCATATTCACCTCCTCTTTACCTCACTTGTACACTTCCCTCTCTGCCTCATCCCCTTCCTCCTCCTCTTTAGTCCTTCTGATTTTAAGTGTTTTTTAAATGACCCTTATGAATGCCATTAGGGTTGCTTACAAGGTCTTGAAATTGATGTGTAGTAACCAAGAAGATCCACTGACCTGAAAATGCAGCAACAACAGGTAGGGGATAAGGAGATGGTACAGATGATGGTCGGCACTATTTGGACATTTGACTGCCTGTCTGCCCATCCTCCAGTGTATGCTTTCACACACCATGTTACTCATCCAAGCTCCTAGCCAATCACCTACTCATGACATCCAGGTTTTCAATTCAGTGTCTATGTACAATTCATTCAGTAGATGCAGACTCTTAGTTATAAAACTGAATTATTGCAAAACCAATTCTGTTGCTCTATATGAAGCTGGAGTCCAGTGAAGGAGAAAGGTCAGTAACATATGAAACATGTACATGTCAGTATGATATTTGATAGTTAGGATTCTTTTTGTTGTTGTTGTTGTTTGTTTTTGTTTTTTCTTTTTTTTCAAGACTGGATTACTCTAACTGCTTTGAAACTCACTTTGAAAACCTGGCTGGCCTCAAATTCAAGACATCTTTCTGCCCCAGCCTCCAGATGCTAGCATTAAAGGCATGAGCCATCACTGCCTTAGGATAGTTAGGATTCTAAGCACAGAGTTCTGTGTGAGTGAGTTCTCGAACCTTGGGTTCATTTGCTTGGCAAGGCTATTGTGATATCACAGTTTGCAAGGAGGAGAACCTCACATAAGTTCAAAATGTGTTCTTGTCATAGTAAATGATTTGGGTGGCATGTGATATTCTCCTCTCTTCCTACTTCCAAA
The DNA here is from genome assembly GCF_943737965.1 of Phodopus roborovskii. Taxonomy (NCBI): domain Eukaryota; kingdom Metazoa; phylum Chordata; class Mammalia; order Rodentia; family Cricetidae; genus Phodopus; species Phodopus roborovskii. The sequence goes on along the minus strand of NW_026126690.1, from coordinate 76,749 downwards.
TGTTTTCTCTTCACTTTGCCCAGCTGTGGCTTCTGAGTGATGGAGTCCTCAGGAGCAGGTGTCAGCCCTGTGTTTTATAAGTGGTGCTGGACATTTCTCCCATCCAGGACAGTATAGGATTGATTGGGTGATCACCTGGGAACTTAAGACAAGCTGGTGGTAGAAGTGGGGATTTGGGCCTTTGGTGGAAAATTTCTCTCAGTAGCTACATGTAATCAAGCCAAGAAAATCACAATAGTTTTTCACAGAAGAATTTGGCCCCACTGGCCTATAGCTGAGTTGTGAGAATATTCTAACATACTTGGTACTGTTTCTCTACACTCAACATGATTTTTCTGCTAGCTCCTTTTCTCCTATCTCTTTCTTGTTTACTTTCTTCCTTTTGTGTCTGTGCATGTTTCCCTCTCTCTATGTGTGTGTGTGTGTATGGGTGTATGTGTTAAAGATAGAAAGATAGGCAGACAGACATACAGACACAGTGAGTAAGAGAAGCATTGGAGAGGGCAAAATGTGTATCTTTGTGTATTTAAGCATGTGGGCATAATGGTACTTCATTGTTCTTAGGACACCACTGGATTTCATGTCAGTCTCTCCATTGAATCAGGGTTTCTTACTTCTCTAGATCCTGACTCTTTTACTAGCCTTGCTAATCAGCAAGCTATTGAGCTATTGGGATCCTTTGTATGAATTTAATTTAGTATGATAGTGTGTAACCCTCCATAACAACAAAATCTTCTAATGAACAGGAGAGCAAGAAATTGGAGAAAAGACTTGAGATCCTACTGAAGGAGAAGGAGATGGTCATTCAAAGGATTATCAGAAAAGCTGCAACATCACTTTCATATCTCCTAGATGAGGTAAGAGCCCTGTCAGGGCCAAAAGTTAGAGCCAACAATGTCCCCTGTACCTGGGATCTGTATCATTTATGGGCTTCCTTTCACATGTATGGGTCTCAGCCACAACCAGGGAATGACATCCTCAGAGAAATGTGCTAGGGCATCCGACAGGAACATCCATCAGAAAACAATATGTTTGATAACAGTGGGTCTGTAGAATTGAGTCTCCCTGCCTTTTGACCTATGATCTGTGCAAGAGTTTCTTAAAATGTCAGAGACTTGTCTTCCTCAGCCTCCATGTTGTGTAATTTGAGGTTGTGCATCACAGGCCTGATTAAAATAGCAAATTTACTTATGAACTTCCCCTGTAGAGAATAGATTCCAATCTTTAAACACTGCTATCTGCAACATATACCCATTTCCTGTGCAAATTGTTCTCTTGATAGAGTCAGTTAAGGATGTTCCAGCTTGATATTAGCAGGTGAATCACCTGCAGGTGAGATCACAACCTTCTTGGGAGTGTTTATTCAAAGCTTCCCAAGCCAGTCTGGATGTAGATTCTCAGCTCTAGTCCTAAGACCATCACAGGACCATCACACGTTTATGTTTGGTCCCAGGCAGGGCCAGTGTTCCCAGGGACACATCTCAGGAAATGCTTCTCTATCATGACAGGCTCCATCTTGTGTGCTGTTCATGTTCAAGGTGCCTCATCGATATGAGAATTGAGCTGGTTTAATGACCTTGTTTAGATTCCCATGATGCAGAACTATATTATGTCTATGTATGAAATGATGTGGTCAATCTATTCTCATCATGGGTAACTTGAATATTGCTCATATGTATTGGCTATCTTATTAATATGCTGTTGCCATTTACAATATGATATGCCTGAAGTGTAGGAGAAGATCCCCTTCTTTTTAGTAGATAGTACATCTAGTGCTTAGTTTAAGTCAACGTGTGTTTACCCCTGAGAAAGTTTATATGTCCAGCTATTCCGTGATTCTTGTTCTTTGGGGATACCAACATGACATCAGTCAAAAGATCAATGTTGATCATTCTGCACAGCTAAGGTGGAGGGAAGGTGCAGCTTGACAGGTTACACAGCAGGTTCCCACCTGGTCTGTGTCTTAACTGCTTTCTTTTCCCAGGTCCACACCACTACAGCCTGAGCTGGAACAGAGAACAGCCCAGGATGAGTGTCAGCTGCAGGAAGAGCTGCTACAGTAAGGTCCACATGCTGAGTCCCATCCCCACCATGTACTGAACTCCTGAGATTCAAGGAAGGGATTATTGCACTCATCTTGAAAAACCTTTTAACAATGGGGATTTCCTTGCACATCAGCCACAGGCTGTACATCTTTGTCATTCAAACTATAGTAAGAGAATATTGCTTGGATCCAATTTTCCTTTTTTGGTTTACATTTTTCTTTTTGTTGTTTTGTTGTACTTTTGTTATTTTGATGGTGTTTTTTGTTCTTGTTTTTTTCATAATTTGATAAGGCTATTCACTGTTTGTATTGTTTACCATATTAATCTCCGTTTGAAAAAATAATGTGTTTTATGAATAATAAAGCAATTTGCAACTTTTCACACTTAATACTATTTTTATATTTTTTTGTGGTGTCAAGTCCCCTCAGCTAATATGTATAGGTCAATCTCTCCAAGTTCCATGCAGAATGTCCAGCCCGAATCGCACAGGTGTTTAGTGGCCTTGAGTGTGAATAGCATAACTTTGTGTGTGGATACAGACTTTAAGATGGAATGAGTATATATTATGTATCCACACTGCTAGGTGTTTAGCCAAAGCCTATCCTATGGTACTCTATAGACACACCTTTATTAATTGGTCATGAGGAAAAATTCAATGAGAAATATGCCTATATGGTTCTACTGACTTTTGAGTAATATAATCATTCAAAAACTGAAACAATTTCATAAAAGAAATAAGGAAATCCAGGGCTTTCTGCTTTCTTTTCCTTCAATACAGCGTCAGTGATAAGCACACAAGTGACTTTGGGAAAGAGCTTTTTATAACCATCTTTGCTCCTCATATTGCAAATGTCCCACATGCTTGCAGTTATCGCAGAAGCAAAAGATGTTGTTTGATTCCTTGTCATAAGTGGTTGTTAGGGGGCATGTGAGAGAGCCTCAAATGCTTTTAACCTATGTGGCATTTGTTCAGCTTCTGCTCTTGGCTATTGTCCTTCAAGCCCAATGTACTGTGTTAGTTAGACTGAATCACCCCAAACTGCAGTTAAAATTTAAAAGTTAGTGTCCTCATGCTACTCAGATGTTTAAAGATTGCTCTGTGTGTGTGTGTGTGTGTGTGTGTGTGTGTGTGTGTGTGTGTTATCAGTAAGCAATTAATGTTTTTTACAAATTACATACTACTCAAAACTAGTTATGTTGGTCAGGTTCTCTAGATGTTCAGAGATGTACAGAACATAGATTTGATCTTCAAGCACTTCTGAGACTTACAGGATATGGCATTTAAATGTTTTAATAATTTAGATCATTGTTGGCATTAGACACAGTTGCTCCTGACTAAATGGATCTATTCCAGATAATAATGTGGGTACAAGAGATCTTCCATTTGGAGTTCATTTTCTTCTTGGCAGAAATGGCCTATTGGGCAACAAACTGCCCTTGCCTCCACTGCTGACAATGACATATTTTCCTAACACAACAAGCTGGATATATGCAAAAAGAGGCGACTAAATCTTGCCAAGAAAATGTAGGGTAGTCTTTCTAATTTTCCTGCTTGTGGTAATGACCTAATTTATATTATAGACCTTAGACAAAATTAATTGCCTAGACGTTACTATGAGATATTGTGTAACTGCACATGTAGCAGTACTTCTGGCATTTTTTTTAAAATTTTTTCCTTCCTTCCTTCCTTCCTTCCTTCCTTCCTTCCTTCCTTCCTTCTTCCCTTTCTTTCTTTCTTACTTTCTTTTCTGTTTTATACTTTTTTAAATTTAAGTTTGAAAGAGCTTGTTTTAAATGTCAATCCCAGTTTCCTCAGGCTCCTGCTGTCCCCTTAACCCCAACAACCCCCATTCCATTCCCTTTCTGTTCCACAGGGAGCCCAGGCCTTCCATGGGGAGTTCAATGTCTGTCATATCATTTGTAGGTGCGCATAGGCCCTCCCTCAAATGTCTAGGCTGAGGGAGTATATTTCTACACGGAATGGCCTCCCAAAGTCAATTTCTACACTAAGGATAAATACTGATCCACTACCAGAGGCTCCTAGACTGCCTAGTCCTCCTAAATAACACCCACATTCAGGGGGTCTGGGTCAGTCCTATTCTGGTTTCCTAGCTATTGGTTTCTCCAGCCTGGTCTGTTTCTGGCATTACTTATACCTTTAGGAAGTCACTGCTTATATTTTGTTTACTCACATAATGTTTTTATTTTTAGGTCTGTGATGAGGTTATAGACTAAACAGACAAAACTTATATCCTCTCATCTTATGTAGAACATATTATATACAAGACTTCCACTTTCTGGAATAGGAAAGCTATTGGAGAAATCTCTACTGATTTTTTTGAGTTTATCTTGTATCCTGCTAGTTTGCTGAAGGTGTTTATCAGCTGTAGGAGTTCCCTGGTAGAGTTTATTGGGTCGCTTATGTAAACTATCATATGATCTGCAAATAGAGACAGTTTGACTTCTTCCTTTCCAATTTGGATCACCTTGATCTCCTTTGGTGTCTTATAGCATTATCTAGAACTTCTAGTACGATATTGAAGAGATATGGAGAGAGAGGACAGCCTTGTCTTGTTCCTGATTTTAGAGGAATTGGCTTAAGTTTCTCTCCATTCAGTTTGATGTTGGCAGTTGGTTTGATGTATATTGCTCTTATTAGGTTTAGGTATGTTCCTGTTATCCCTGACCTCTCCAATACCTTTATCATGAAAGGGTGTTGAATTTTGTCAAAGGCTTTTTCTGCATCTAGGGAGATAATCATATGGTTTTTCTTTTTCTGTTTGTTTATATGGTGGATCACGTTGATAGATTTTCGTATGTTAAACCATCCCTGCAATCCAGGTATGAAGCCTATTTAGTCATTGTGGATGATTTCTCTGATGTATTCTTGAATTCGGTTTGCCAGTATTTTATTGAATATTTTTGCATCGATATTCATCAGGGATATTGGTCTGTCGTTTTCTTTCTTAGTTGTGTCTTTGTGAGGTTTGGGTACCAAAGTTATTGTGGCCTCATAAAAAGAGTTTGGCAATAAACCTTCTGTTTCTTTCTTGTGGAACAGTTTGAGGAGCAGTGGTATTAGTTCTTCCTTGAAGGTCTGGTAGAATTCTGCACTGAATCCATCTGGCCCTGGACTTTTTTTCGTTGGAAGGCTTTTGATGCCTGCTTCTATTTCATTGCGGGTTATAGGTCTATTTAAGTTGTTTGTCTGTTCTTGATTTAATTTTGGTAAGTCATAGTTATCCAGAAACTTGTCCATTTCCTTTGAATTTTCAATTTTTGTGGAATACAGATTTTCAAAGTATGACCTGAAATTGTCTGGATTTCCTCTGTGTCTGTTGTTATGTTCCCCATTTCATTTCTGATTTTGTTAATTTGCATGTTCTGTCTCTGCTTTTTTGTTAATTTGGACAAAGGCTTGTCTATCTTGTTGATTTTCTCAAAAAACCAACTCTTCGTTGCATTGTTTTTTGTATTGTTTTCCTGGTTTGTGTTTTGTTGATTTCAGCCCTCAAGTTCATTATTTCTGGGCGTCTACTCCTCCGGGGTGAATTCGCTTCTCTCTGTTCTAAGGTTTTCAGTTGGCCTGTTAATTTTCTTATATGATTATCCTCTGTTTTCTTCATATGGGCACTTAGTGCAATGAACTTCCCTTGTAGCACTGCTTTCAAGGTGTCCCATAAGTTCGTGTATGTTGTATCCTCATTCTTGTTGAATATTAGAACGTCTTTAATTTCTTTCTTTATTTGTTCTTTGACCCAGGAGTGCTGCAATTGCACATTGTTAAGTTTCCATGAGTTTGCAGGTTTTCTGCTATTTGTTGTTGTTGAATTCGAATTTTAAAGCATGGTGGTCCGATAAGATACAGGGGACTATTCCTATTCTCTTGCATCTGGTGAGGTTTGTTATATCACCTAGTATGTGTTTGATTTTAGAGAAGGTTCCATGTGGAACAGAGAAGAAGGTATATTCTTTTTGTCTTTGGATGGAATGTTCTATAGATATCTGTTAACCCCAGTTGAGACATAACTTCTATTAATTCTTTTGTTTCTTTGTTGAGTTTCTGATTTGTGGTCCTGTCTATTGTTGAGAGTTGTGTTTTGAAGTCTCCCACTATAAGTGTGTGAGGTTTTATATGAGCTTTGAGTTTTAGTACTGTTTCTTTTACAAATGTGGGGGCCTTTGTATTTGGGGCATAGATGTTCAGAACTGAGACTTTGTGTTGGTGGATTTCTCCTGAGATGAATATGGAATGACTGTCTTCATCTCTTTTGATTAATTTTGGTTTGAAGTTAACTTGTTAGATATTAGTATAGCCACGCCTGCTTTCTTCCTGGTTCCATTTGATTGGAAAATCTTTTCTCAACCCTTTATCCTGAGGTAATGTCTATCTTTGAAGCTTACATGTGTTTCTAGTATGCAGCAAAGGGATGGATTCTGTCTTTGTATCCTTTCTCTTAGCCTTTGTCTTTTTATTGGTGAGTTAAGACCATTAACGTTGAGGGTGAATAAGGACCATTAATTGTTGATGCTTGTTTGTTTTAGCTTTGCTGTTGGTAGTGGTATTGTGAGTATATTTGTTCTGCTTCACCCTTGGTTTCTGGTGTAATTAGATTATCTTTTGTCTACATTTTTGTGGGCATAGTTACCTTCCTTGGGTTGGATTTTTCCTTCCAATACTTTCTATAGGGCTGGATTTTTAGATACATATTGGGAAAATCTGGTTTTGTCATTAAATATCTTGTTCTCTCCATCTATATTGATTGAGAGTTTTGCTGGAAATAGTATCCTAGGCTGGCATCTGTGTTCTCTTAATACTTTTAGAACATCTATCCAGGACCTTCTGGCCTTGAGGGTTTCCGTGGAGATGTCAGGTGTAATTTTGATAGGTCTGCCTTTATATGTTACCTGTCCTTTTTCCTTCGCTGCTCTTAATATTCTTTCTTTATTGTATATGCTAGGTGTTTTGATTATTATATGTCGAGGGGTATTTTTTCTTTGGTCCAGCCTATTTGGGGTTCGGTATGATTCTTGTACTTTCATGGGCATGTCCTTCTTCAGATTTGGAAAGTTTTCCTCAATGATTTTGTTGAATATGTTTTCAGCACCTTTGAGCTAGGCTTCCTCACCTTCGTCTATGCCTATTATTCTTAGGTTTGGCCTTTTCATGGTGTCCCACATTTCCTGGATGTTTTGTGTTAAGGATTTGTTGGATTTATGATTTTCTTTGGTCGATGAATCTATTTCTTCTCTTTTATCTTCTGCGCCTGAGATTCTCTCTTCCATCTCTTGAATTCTATTGGTTATGCTTGTGTCCGTAGTTGCCAATTTTTTGTCCAGCTTTTGAATTTCTAGCATTCCTTCCGTTTGTGTTGCCTTTATTTTCTCAATTTCATTTTTCAAGTCTTGAACCGTTTCCTTCACCTGGTTAATTGTTTTTCATTGGCTTTCTGTACTTTCTTTAAGAAATTTGTTCATTTCTTCCACTTTTTTTTTTTTGTTTTTTTGTTTTTTTTTTTTTTTTTTTGTTTTTTCCTCCATTTCTTTAAGGGATTTTCTCACATCTTCTTTGAGGGCCTCTATCATTTTTATGATGGTAATTTTTAAGTCGTACCCTTCTGCTTCCTCTGCTTTGTTGTTGTGTTCCATTCTAGTTGGTGTAGATTCCCTAGATTCTGGTGGTGTCATGCTTGTCTTTCTGTTGTTAGGTGTTCCCTTGTATTGCCTTCTTCCCATAGCTTCTTCCAGTAGGTGTTGGTAGTGTATCCCCCTTCTCTCTATGGTACTTCCCCGATGGGCTTATGTGGGTCTGAGATTCAGTATCTGTGGCTCTGTGTGGTCCAAGCTCTCTAGGAGGTTTCTCTGCAGACAGGGATCCAGGGATGGGTCAAGGATGAGGATCCTGAAGAAGATGTAAGCAGGTAGTCACAGTGGTCCTCTGGCCAATAGCTCTGGCCAATAGCTCTGGCCAATAGCTGGCAGAAGAGGGCGAGGGCTGAGCTGGAACTTGAGAAGGTTTTGCAGGATAGTGGGATCTCACTGGAAACTGGCGTTGTTTTCCAGCTGAGACCTTGTTCTTTGGTAGAGGCCAGGATTTGGGGGTCAACAATCTTGCCTGCAGGAACTCTAAGTGGACCTGCAATAGATTGGCGGATCTCTGGGAGGGGCCCGGGACTCCAGCAGAGGACTGGAGGTGGGGTCAGAGACCAAGCCAGTGGAAATTAAGGGTGGTCCTGCTTGGATAGTCAGGTCTCCTTTGTTCTGAGTTACTCTGAGAAGTCTCTGAAGTAGGGTGGACTGTTGGCTCCACCCTCTGTCCCAGTGCTCAAACAGAGCAGCAGGACCTTGGGTGGGGTAGGGCACAAGGTAGCAGGGGGTAGGCTGGCAGTGGGGATGGCTGGGGGTGTATCAGAGCTCCAAGGGTGCTCTCGATGTGGACTGCAGACAGGAGCAGCAGGATTAGGGGCCAACACAGGGAGTTCAGGCGGGGCCATCTTAAGACTTTATATACCAACATAAATAGCTAAATTAAAGTTTACTCACAGTGGTAACATTTACTATAGAAAGCTTATGTACATTTTGCTACATGGAACAGTTCATAGGAAAAACAAGTTATTTTTTATGAGTACATATTAAAGTAATCTTTTCACTGTATTTGACAATGGCAGATCTAAATGAGTCAGTTACCTAGGGAAAATATATCCATGCCAAGAACAGCCTCACAACTCAGACAATAGTTTACAGTTTTCTATGAACTAACCCTTTTCCCTATAGCACTCATTCCAAAAGCTATTATCAAGTGTCCACTCTTGAGGAGTCCAGACACTGTTAATAACAATTTCACATATTAGAGGAAGCACTCTGCTCACCATAGTAAACAGACTTGGATGGCTTAGAATCAAGAGTATAACAAGATGTAGAGTAATGTATTCAACTCCCATTATGTGGCAAATGTCACTATAAATATTTACTCAAGATCCTCCTCACCCTCCTAGATAATGGCTGAATGGCAGTACCACCCTCTCAGTTCTCAAAGCACTTGGACCAACTATTTCCTAAGCTTCCTCTGTAAGTCCTATTTGAAACATTGTGCCCCTGTCTGGGATGCTGACTCTGATTTTAACCAAGGATGAATCAAAGTCATTAGTGTGTATACTAACTTATTTCCACATATATCATTTTATAATACAATACTAATTTCATTAGATATATCATACAGATGGATCATATTTTGCCTTTTCTGCATTAATATATGCACAGGTTATGTCTACAAACTGAAAACATTAATATTGTAATTCAGTTATCACTTTTGTCACTGAAAACCACAAATTCAAACTTCAAAGCCCTGGCTTTGAATCTCAATCATCAATATGAACACATAACATATATTATCTTATTTATGTATAAATATCTCAAATGTAAAACATTGTAAGACTTTAAAACTCCCAAAGTAAAAGTTTCCAATTCAAAGATTAAGTATTTCAATGACTTTATTTTTAGGCTTGTGAATTTTGAATATGATCGTGATCTGCAATAACAGAGTATGTGTTAAGAGCAGTTTTCCTGCCAGCCTGGTCCCAGTCCCAAATAACACACAGAGATGCTGTATAAGATATGAAGCTGTTGACCAGTTTACTAGCATTTCTTATTGGCTAGCACTGTCTTAAATATTAACACATTTTTACTAATCTAAGTGTGTCTACATGGTCTAATCTTTCCGGAGAGAGCGTCCAGACCTCTTATTTCTCTTGATCCTACATTTTGAACTCTTCTTTAATACATCTCCCATAATCCTCCTTGTCTCCTAGTACCGCCTCTCTTGCCTTCCTGTTTGCAAACAGTGCTTTATTCATTAACCAGTAAGAGAAACATATTTACAGAATAACATCTTCCATCGGGTATGCACTTGAGTTAAAACAGCAATGGGCTTGCTATCCCATATTCATCTCCAGTCCTCAAGAAATACAATGATTATGTTAGACTTCATCATGAACATGAATCCAATACGTGAAAGCAGAAACTACACACCACAGATAAAACAGTCAAGGGAGGAAAATGGAGACAAAAAAGGTTTTGAGGATCCTGACATAAAAAACAATAACCTTCAAGATAAGAACTTGACTAGGCATGCATAACTGAGTGACAGTAAGACAGATAAGAGGTTTCTATTAGACTCAGTGTAGCTGTTGCTGCTGGTAGAGAAAGTATATTGCCTTTGGATAGTGTACTTGATGATCTTCTGTGGGACCACGAAATTCTCTGTTCAATCTGCCTGTTGCTAGTGAGACATCCACTTAACATGAGACATCCTACATTTTTTTTTAGTGTTTTATATAATACTATAAGGTCTGGGGAGATAAAGCTTATTAGAGAAAGAATTTGGATGTACAAGTCCCATGAGTTTAAACCCAGAAATCACCTAAAAGTCCAGAATGGTGACACTCATCTGAGATTCCTTCACTTCTGGAAGAAAAAACTGTGAGGCAGAGATTGGAAATTAATTGCCTGGAAGCTGGAAGACCAGCTAGATTGGACTGCAGGGTATTTCAGAAACAAGAGAGACCACCTTGGCATGGTAGAAGGGGAGAGGCAACTCGTGAAAGATGTCCTCTGATATCCATAGGTGTCTAGATAGGGTTCTGTGGCTGCATTGAAACACCATGACTATAACCACATTAAGGAGGAAAGGGTTTATTCAGCTTACACTTTATATCACTGTTATTCATCACTGAAGGAAATCATGACTGGAATTCAAACAGTGCAGGAACCTGAAGGCAAGAACTGATGCAGAGCATATGGAGGGTGCCACTTACTGGCTCACTCTCCCACAGCTTGTTCAACCTTATTTGTTATATAACCTATGATACCAAGCCAAGGCATGGCCCCACCCACATGATCTGGGCACTGCTCTACCAACCAATACTTAGGAAAATATCTGACAGCCTGGCCTACAGCATGACAATATGACATTTTTTTTCCAAATGTGGCTCTTTCATATCTGGTAGGTCCAGCTTTTGTCATATTGACATAAAATTGACCAGCACAACAACAACTGAACTACAACACTTACCATATCTTCACGACATGCTCTGATGGTCCATCCTTCTCCTGCCAGCCTGTAGCATAGATTTACCCCACAGTACAAACTTTTTGGACATTGCAATCTGTTATAAGCGGTGTTACTTATGTGCCCACATCTCTCTCTCTTTATCTCTGTCCCACTCTCTCTCACACACACACATAAAACCAACACATACAATGTTATACTTTCCTTTTCTAAACCTTGAATTTGAAAATCTCAATTAAAAAAATCTATTATGAAGTAAAGGATAATATCTAAAGTTGAAAAAGCAGGAACATCCAGAGAAAATTTTAAAGAGAGGAAAGTAGGGAAGCATGCTATATTTGAGAGAAACATGTCACATCAAATTTTTAAAAAATATTATAGTAGAGCTAAGTAAACAGTGGGATCTGGTTGGCAGAGCAGATATTGTAACAGATTGCAGTGTCACTTCTTCCTTTAACTCTCTAAGGGAGACATTTGCTTGTGACTATTAGTGAAGAGGCATATGCTACTCTGCTGGCTGTTCTTGGTTGTCAATGTGACTACATCTAATCTAACTAAACTCAAAAGTAGAGGACACACCTGTGCGCAATTTCTGTTTAATTTGAAGATGATCCACTTCTAATCTGGATCTTTGAAGGTGGAATCACACCTTTAATATAGATTTTTAACCCAAATATCTGGACAATGCCTTCTGCTAGAAGCTGATATTAGGACATGGCAGAAGGAAATTTTTCATCTTTGCCTGCGTGGTCTTCTCTTGTTAGCACATCCCATAATTCACTTGCCTTTAAGCCTACTTCTTTAGGATTCTAGCATATATGATCAGCTGAGACATCCACCACTCTGGACTGAGGAATTACTTGACTCTTGAACTTTTCATTCATATCCGGGCATAATTAGCTGGACCACAGCCTGAAGGTCATTCTAATAAATCCCTTTTGTATACATGTTGATACTCATTTTATAACTTCTGTTACTCTAGAGTTCTCTGACTAATACACCAGGAATGTTGAGAATCCCTTCTGGCACACTTTGGTCTCAGCTATGTTTTAAATACCAATGGCCCTTTACTATTAAATTCTTCTTCAGATGATGCTTTGGTGTTGGTCGTCTAAGTTCCTATAACATCTCAGTGACAAAAGTAAGAGGACAAAAGTCAAAATCTCTCAAATGGAACACACAATAATATAATTAAATGATTGCATCATATGGAGATATTCAAAGTTTAGTGAGGAATGGAAAGTCAGATGTCTTAGGCTTTGTGGTCCATGACTGAGCATCCCCATCTACATGAAGTCAGAGGAAAGTTTGTTGAACATTTGTTATTTCCATCAATCATGTGAGTACCAGGGAAGGAACCCAGGCCTTTAGGCATGGCAGCAGGTATCATTTTCTCTCTGAGCCATTGCTCCTGCTGATCACATCATCTATGGAATTGAATAAGCTTTGCATCTGTATTGACATCCTGTGTGCATATATATGTCCTTTATTTATAAAGGGTATATTTGTTTGCCCCTGCTTTGACAGCACCAGTTGGGGACCCGTGGAATTACCTCCTCCACACATTAACTCTCTGACTCACTGTCAGTCTCAGAAGTCAGATTCAGTCCATTCGAGCTGCACAAGATTAAAGCTTGGAAGAAACCATTCCTCAGTATATTTTGAGATCTATAGTGGTAAAATAGCAGCACCAATAATCCCTCTCCTTGGACTTGCACAGACAAGCTCTCCCTCAGAGGCATGTGGCTTTTCCTCAGGCTCCATCCACTCTGGCTAATCAATCTGAAGCTTCCTCACAACAGTGCTTAGATGGAGCATCAAAAAGTATTCCTGAGCACAGCTCTACCACCAGGAGGGTCTTCTCATTTCCACATTTCATCAGATGGCCCTGATCTGCATTGCCATCCAGGATGACATGTGGGAGATTTGGTCCAACCCTGACAATAAATGATACTAGAGCAGGATTTTGAATCCACGAAAACCTTCCATCGTAAGACAATTAGTCAAACTACATCATCTATTTTTCCCTTGATCTCATAAAATTCTCTCTTAGGTTGATCATGTTTTACTCCAAGTGATACAGCACACATGACTACCTATATAAAAGTTATGTGAACGTCCTACAGATATGGCTCCTCCATTTTGAGTATTTGTTTCCCTGTCAAAGAACAAACAGAGCAGATAAAATTCATCATTAACTCCAGTTTCAGGGGGAATCTGATGCTCTCTTTTGGCCTCTCATAAAATTGCATGCATGAAGAGTAAAGGCCTTCAGCACATTAGACGCCCATACCTATGAATATAAGAAATGAATCATTAAAAAAAAAAAACCCACACCAATATGTATTTAAGACCAACCATACCAAAAAAGACAACAATGCCTAGTCAATCTTGGAATTCCTTCTGTCTGCTATGTGGTTATCACTGATGGTATATTCAAAGGAAACCAAAGCAGATAGTTCTGGTTTTCCTAATTTCCTAATTTGTTGATCCTCTGTTAGTTTCCTGTCATGCATCCCACTCCTACTCTTTCCCCTACTCATTCCCTTGCATATAATCTCTGCTCTTCCTACCTCTCCAGTAAACAAAGCAAAATTTAAAAGAAAAACCAAGTCAAAATTAAAAAAAAAAATCTTGGCAAGGAGTCTGCACTGTGTTCCAGTGAGTCACACAGCATACCCTTTCATCCATACACCTTGTCTGGTGAATGTTTCAAGCTTCTGGCTTCTACTACATAAAATTGACCCTCCTGAGGATTCATCTTGGATATCCCATTGATGCCATGGAGAACCTGTAGCTTTGGAACTGCAAATCCCAGCCCTTCCCATGCTCCAGTAGTTCAGAGATGAAGAGGATGTTAGGGTGGGATATCTCCTAGTCCTGGTTCAGGGCCTGGGATGTAGCTTGGTGCTTTAGTCTGCCATCTTTCCCTCATCTTCACCACTGGGGTGAGCTTTCCTCGCTGCTCCAGTTAGCTCACCCAGTGCAGCAAGTAGAAAGGAGAGGCCAATTCTCCTGCTTTCATGATCTCACATCTGGCTCACACTCACTCAGCCCACATAGGGACAGTTCTACTGTTTTCCCCAGGTGTGGTGCCAGGAACACTCTCCTAATCGCTGCAGTTGTTAAGGAGCTGACCCAGATCTTCTCTTTTTATATCCCAGATGGCAACTTCCCCACCACCTACAAGTGACTTTTGTGCAAGTGGGGTGGGTACATTTCCATTAACAATTCTAACACGAGGTAGAAGCAGTGGTTTAGACTCACTTCTGCTCTCATAGCTCTCAGGGCCAGCTCTGCTGCACTGTTGGCCACAGTGTTAGCTCTACTGTGCTGCTAATTCCAGATGCAGGACTCACTCTTCTGAGTCGGGAAGGGTGCTACCAGTTCTTCCTAGTTCTGCAGCCAGTGAAGAGAGTGCTTAACTCTGTGCATTCCTAAACTGTCTTCACTGATAACAGAAGCCACTGACATCAACACAGACAGATGCCCTGGCTGGGCAGTGGGTCCAGACATTGCACTTAGCAGCAGCCTGGTGGCAGCATAGGCCACTCAGATCTGTGTGACCCCAGCTTAAACACATCCCTTGAAGACTTACATGGTCCTTGGTGATGGCCCACATCTCTATTTCTATATATCTCTGTTGCCAACATAGGCCAGGGACTACACAGATGCCAGCTGTGTTTGCAGCGTGGATGCAGACATGGTCCTAGGCTGAATCCTGGGTATGGATGTCACCATGGCCCTGGTTGGCAATGTACATCATTCATATCAGCATGCCTGCATTAGTAGCCCCCAGGTGGGCCCAGGTGGTGGCTCAGATTGCAGGCATCTACCATGTCTTTGTTGACAGTTGGAGCTTGGGGCATCAGTGCAGACCCTGGCTTCAGCAGGGCCTTGGCCAGAGACATAGTCCTCAGCAACACTCCTGACACAAATGTTACAATAATCCTGAGTGGCAGCACTGCACTATAAGATACACTTGCCCCTGTAGGAGTATATCCCTGGTGTGGGAGGACCTTCTGTATGTTGCAAATATGCATTGCTTTTCTTGGTTAATGAATAAAGCTGTTTTGATCAATGGACAGGCAGCATTTAGGTAGGCAGAAATTCCGAAGATAGAGACTTGGAAAAGAAAGACAAAGGACAGATGTCATGTATTTGTGAAATGGTATGATGACAGGGCTTTCTCTGGTATGATAAGGCCAGGAGGAGATACACAGATTAATAGTTATTCGTCAATAAGAGAAAGCCAGCCAGTAAGAAGCCCAAGCCATTGGCTAAACAGGTAAAAATAGATAGTAATTCTCAGAGTAGTTATTTCATAGTGGTTTTGGGGACCTGATTGTGTGGCGAGAACTGGGTCCAGTAAGACTGAGACTAGATGGAGAAAATGTCTCAATATATCCTAAGACAGTAACACATTCATAGGTGGTAGCATAGACTGAAGGCAGCTGCAAGTCCTCAGTGGTCATAGGAGTCACAGATATCAACCCAGACACCTACAGCTTTGTCATGGCCAAGGAGTAAGACATGGCCCTTGAGAGCAGCCGAGGAAGGACATCAATATTATGGCCTGGGTGACAAGCAGGACATGATTTTTTCCATAATGTCTCAGTAAATGTTTGGATTTCCTGAGAGATATAAGAGAATGTATGACAATAAGTAACAGTAAGGATAAATTTTCCATAATGATAATGGATATACAAGGAGTTAAACAACACCATCTACATTCAAAGACAACCCTCCTGTGTAGCCAGGCTGGCTGGGAATGAAGTATGTAGCCTAGGCTGGATACATGTGTTCTGGGGTCACAGGGGTGAAACACCATACATGACCAAAGATACTGGTCTTAAGAGTGAAAAATCTGTTTGTCTGGAACAACTTAATATCAACATAGTTATCTTCCATGACAGAATTCCCACCACATGTAGATGGCTGAGGCCCCAGTCAGCTTGCCAAAGCCATCAAAAATGAACTGACAGAAAAACTCTTAGTCACCAATAGCACTACCCTCCATGTTGCTGTACTCCTCACAGAGGGCTCATGCTGGTGAATGTCAGGGTTTCTCAGGAATTCTTGTTTCAGGTTTTCATATCTCAAGCTCATTTTTGATGCTCTCTTTTCTTCAGGAGAACTGAGTCAACAGACCCATGGATCAGATTGGGGCTCATCACTTGGAGGTGTGTTGCTGTTTGCCTCACTGGTGAGTTCACAGCTTTAAGGGGGCATCTTCTACTGAGGAGGCCGTTATTCTAGAGTGGAGATCACTATATGTTTAAGGTATCTGTAGCTTCTTTTTCCTCCTCAGTTTTCCCTCAAGAGCTGCTATCACAGAAGGAAAGTCAGTTGGACCCAGATCAGCATGGCTGGGACAAGACTAGACAAAATCAGGACCTAGAGCAATACTGATCAAAGAAATTGGTCTTAAGAGTTTAGAGTGGGCAGTCACAAGTTTATTAATAAAAATACAGTCATTGTACTGAATAGGTGCTTCCAGGGAGCATAATATAAACAGTAAATAGCCTTAGCAAAACAGCAAAACAACAGGAACAAATTAAAGAACAAATGAAATAAAACCTCAAAACATAACATAGAAAATGAAAGTAAAACAAAACAAATGAACAACAACAAAAAAAAACCCAAAATGAACAAAACCCCCAAAATTAAGCTGAACATAATTGCTTAAATAACAAAATTAATCTTTGTGCATATTTTGTAGCACAGATCTACAGCCTTTGGCTGGCCATGGAAACAGGGTAGAAAGTCAGTCACCAATTGCAAAACGCCTTTTCAAAGCTACCATAGCCATGCCTTCTTGGGGCTTTGCAGAGCTTCTTCTTATGAGGAGGCCTTCCTCATAGGGTGCCAATGCCATGGGTCCAAGTCTTTGGTGGCTTCTTTGGACTCCTCAGTTCTCTCTAGAGCTGTGTGAGAAGGAAAGGCAATCAGTCTGAGAATCAGCCAGGTTGGGCCATAAGCTAGACAAAAACAGGGACTATTCACACAGAGGAAGCCAAAATCAAAAGACCCCACCCCCACAAATGCCATGGTTGCAGGGTTAGAATGCAAAGGTGGCTCACTGACCTGTGAGATTTAGTTTGCATGCTGCAGCAGCTCTGATTGCAGGAGGCTGTCTTCCTGGGCTGTGATCTGTTCCAGCTCAGATTGGAGATTTTCTGACCTAGAGAAGGAAGGCAGTTAGGGAACAGGCCAGGTGGGGACCTGCTATGTCGGCTATTGAGCCTGAAGCTGCTGTATTCAGCTGGACAGTGCATCATGACCATTCTTTCAGCTGCAGTCATTCTCTGCATCCTCCAAAGGAGAAGGGTCAGGGTGCACTTGGGGCTGAATTTTTTTTCTCAGTTTTTAAAATCTGCTAGATGTTGAACTGAGAACTACACTGCTGACAAGAAAAGAACAGCACATTTCTCCATTGTGCAGACAGACTATTTTGGGGGAAAAAATAACACTGTTCCAATGTTTGAATAAGATGTCAAGACAGAGATGGATAGCCTTGTGAATGTGGAATCACCAGGTGAATGTGAGCAACCTGGGAAACTGAATTCATAAATTCTAGAGGAGCCTACACAGCATGGCAGTTTAGACTCTGATGATTCCCACAGCATAGAAACGTGCCTTGGCTCAACTCCTCAACCACTAAATCTTATAGCCAGAAAAATCCTTTCTCAGGAAAGGGACACACAATGCAGAGAGCCTGTAATTAGTAGGAGTAAGCTGCAGGAAAGTCTGCCCACAGGTAGTGACTTCTCTCTAATGTGGTCTACAGGAGGGAAATAAAGTGGCTGAGCATACACTGTCCTCCACAACTAACCATCTCCTGCTATGTTTAGGACTATATAGGGAGATTTGTGGAGTCACAGAGCCAAATAGGTACTAACAAGATAATAGAAAGCTCAGAAGGGAATAAGGGGTATACAATTCCCCAAAACACTAAGAATCAAACATAGTGTTTCCTGATGAAGTTCATGATGACTGGGCAAGCACAATATCCTGAGCTATTCTTTCCCTGGCTGTGGCTGGGAGCCTTCTAGATGGCAGGAATCCCCAGAAGGATGAATCCAGGTACAGGTGACCTACAAGATTCTAACTGCTCCTCCCAGCTTGGGCTCTTACCTTGTCTCAGAGGTATTGAAGTGATGATGATGCAGCTTTTCTGCCAAGTCCCTTTGCTGGGAGACCAGCTCTTTCTGCTTCAGCAGGTCCTTCAGTCTTTCATCCATGTTGTCTTCCTCCTGTTCATGAGAAAAGTGTCTTCTCAGTTTAGGGTTGCACACCCATAAACTCATGAACATACACAAGCACATGTATGCATAAATACAAGCAGTTTATAATGCAGTACTTGTTTAGTGTTCCAGTAAATGCTAAGGAGCAATCACCACTGATACTATTGAGAAGATTAACTTTTGTTGGAAGGTAGGAGAACACAGTGGGTAAGAGAGACAGACAGCTCAGTCATCGAGGTGCCTATCCTGTAAACCTAATGCTCAGACAGGTGGACCTACTGGTTTCTGTCCTTTAACAACCCTGCTTAGGAAGTTACCCAGGATGTGCAGGGTAGGAATGTTCCTCAGCACAGGACCACAGGATGATAATCCACCTGATCACTGGCATTTTCACTGCTTCCCTGTTCTGTCCCAAGCAGAGCAACTTTCTCCAAAAATATCTCCCTCTACCACGGGCTGCCTCACTTTGGACCCAAAGCAATGAGCTCAGGAAATGAGAAAATCTCCACAATGAGGATTCAGTTATAGCAGTTTTACTGTCCTTTTGTTCTAGGGAGCTAGTTTGACATGCCAAAAGGTGCACATGAGCATAGAGTATTTGTTTGGTTCCAAGTGCGTGACAACAATAAGTTCTCAATAAAGTTGGCTTCCATCATCATTAAAGATGATTCATAAATAAGTGAATATACCAATGTCCAGTAATAAACATAGACAAGAATTTACAAATCCACACACAAAAGCTTGCACATATAATCACCCCCCAATACTCCCATATATATACAGGAAACATGGACATACACACCTCCCTCACCCATTTCCCCACACATGGTCACATATACATAAAACAATACTCTGTAAGAAATAGCCTGCTTTCACACACATCACACACAGAAGGGTTCACATGTATAAATACACACAGAGATGCACATCACACCACACACACTTTTGAAGCTAGAATGGCCAGGGAGTGGACTGATGCCTAGCATCACCTTTTTTGCTTCAGGCAGAGGTAGTGTGTCCTCTATGCTGTCTACAAGGCTCTTACACTCAGCCAGGCTCTGCTACCCTGGCTGCACTTCCTTCTGTGAACTTTACTCATGCTGACACTCACTGATCTCACAGATTCCAAGTAACCCATCACATTCTCTTCAATACACCTCCACAGAGCTATCACTAAACCTTGACAGCTCAAGTGAAAGAAAGTGACCTGGCCAACCCCCAGAAAGGTTTCAACAGATTACATTATATATAATGTAAAATCAGCTCCAATGTCAGTCAGAAGGAGCCCAGTGATGTCACCTGCAGTGCTTTTCTGGAATGCAGTACTCTGCACAGCTAGGAGAAGAATCTGTGCTAAGACACACACATGCACAGAACAGAACATAGTTGCAATACGAGGTCATCAAGGTGATATATTATGGAAATCTGTGTTGTGAGGCCAAAAGAGACCAACCAGACATTTCCTGTGGTGATAGCTCTGTGCAGTGAAAGAAATAAGTCTACTTTTCATTTTAAAATAGCTGTATTTGATTTTTTATTAAAAACCACATTAATACCAAATCAATAAAAGTAAACAAATGTTAAAGAGCTACTACATCCTTCCTCTCTTTCTGAGCAACTGAAACTTGTAACAATGAGATGAGACAAAACAAGACAGAAGGACCTCCCTGGAGGAGAGAGGGAGACAAAGAGTGCTGGCATCCTCACAGCCAAGGCAGAACATTTCATGTTCAGTGAAAGACCTGAACTCAGTGGAATACAGGAGTGAACAAGACAGGACAACACCAGTTTTCATATGTAGCCTGCAGACATACCCAACATTGTACACTATTACACACGGCTGCATCCATCACACACAGACAACAGAATTCAGAAGTGAGCTGGAAAAACTGAAGAGGACGTCATGGTGAGTGAACGGTTTAATTTATACCCACAACACTGCTATGCATCCCTGCAGGAGCACACAGTTTAGTCAGACTATGTTGAGGTGATTGGAGAAAATGTTATTTTGTAGCATCAAGTCTGCCACTCTAACCCTCAGTGTGCTGAAATCTTCCCACACATATGGTCATCCAGTCACCTCCAGAATGTGAGAAATGTTCTCTAAAATCACAGCAAAAGGGCTAAGTAATAACTCAGGTTTCTGTCAATGTGAGCAAAGAGCATGTCAAAGGAAGAGAACATGCTGGATGGAAGAGCACAGGCCTTTAATCCCAGTATGTGGGAGACAGAGACAGGTGGATCTCTGAGTTTCAGGCTAGCGTGAACTAGAGAGTGAGTTCCAGGACAGGGTGAGCCAAAGCTACTGAGAAGGAGGAGAAGAAGGAGAAGGAGAAAAGGAGAAGGAGAAGGAGAAGACATAGAGAACAGCTCACTTGGCATTAGCACTTTGCTCTCTTCCTTAAAAGTAGCTTCCTACCTGTGATCTCACTTGATCCCAGCAAAACACATAAGCCACAGACCACCGACCTCATCATTGAAATCTCTGTGTTATTCCCTATAGTTCTCTTCATAGCAGGCTCCTAACATAATGTGTAATATGTGATGGACCCATATCTCTCAATGGACTCCAGCTTCTAGCAGAGCTGGAGAGTTGGCTTGCCAATCAACCAGGAACTTACAAGAGAATAATTCTCCAGAGAAACTTGTGAATGAGCACAGAAGTGAACAATTAGATGGAATGGGGTGAGATTCTGGATGGGTGGGTAGATGGTTACATGGGTGTCTCTGTTTATGCTTGACAGGTGGGCAGCCTGCCCTTGCTGCCTCAGCCTACCTGATGCTGCTCAGCACGGAGGTCACAGATTTTCTCATGAATCTCCTTAAATAGACTCTTCATCTCCTCACAGGACTCATGCAGTTCAATCTGCTCCTTCCTCAGCCATCTGTTCCTCAGTCTTGACATGTGTACATTTTTCTTCAGTTGAATCCATTCTCTCAGGACCTGGCCATGGTAGTAACTGAACCAACAAAAAAAAGTGATGAGTTCCATGCAGTCTCCTTTTGATGTCCCTACCTCCAAATACCACCAGTGATGCAAAGTCATGTGTCCTTAGACAGCCCAGGAATGGAACTCTTAGTAGCCAAGATAGTATCACTCAGAGGCATACAAAATCCAGAGAATAATCACATTTGATAATTCAGAGTGTCATCATCTTTCAGAAACTTTCAAACTACTTCTGAAAATCCTGTTACCAAAAGGGATCCTGTGCCTCTGGGAACACGGTGCCGCCGCCCCCACCAGTGTTTATCTCTTCATGGTATAGGGAAAGCATCTGCAGTTAGAGGGCAAACACTGTCTGAAGGAGGACAGAAGTCACAACCAGAATACATCATATAAGGGTCTTATGGAAACCAACTCAGTGAAGCCCCTGTCAGGTTCCAGAATGCCTAGGCTGACAGACATCCCCTTCATGGTGCAACCATTTTTCTATCAGAACACTTCTGAGACTGGCTGGACAATGATGGGAGAACCTCTGTGTTGTTTTCACAATTAGGAAAACTGAATCCTGGAGGCACATGTCCAAGGGAAACAAGGCAGTCTGCTGCTAAGAGGCAATCAGGCTAGAACCAGAACCTTCATTTTGCTGCAGATCATAGAATGGCAGAAACAGACCCTCCCAAGTTAAATTAGGCACTTACCTGAAGGATTCTGTCTCCTCAATCAGCACCTTGCATTTGTCCAAGGCATCACTCATCTCCATGGGCAATTTCTGAAGGTCAGACATCACCTGATTGTGTTCCATATTGAGCATCTCAAGCTCAAAATTCAGCCTGTGGTAGGGTGCAGTCCCAGGAGAAAAGATGCATTGATCACGTGAAAAAGGCTGTGTCATGGATTATCCCAGCCCAATGGATAGCACAGCCTGGCACTTATTTGCTTGGAACTCCTGGCGCTTATTCAACTTCCTGTCCTGTACTCATGCTAGAAGAGTCAGGGGATCTAAAGAGGAGCCAGGACTGTATGAAGTCACTCTGGGGGTCTAGAGCTATAGATTCACTCAGGTAGAATTTCCCAGAGTCTGTGTCACATATCTAGACCAACCAGATTCATATGATGACATTTTTCCTATCTTCAGAACAGAAATTCTCAGTTTTTATGCCTATTGCTATAAAGAGGACCCCAGCAAACAGTCAGCAATTCCAGGGAGGAGTCCCAGTTTCAGGATGGCTTTTTAATATGCACAGGGGATTTCAGTGTTCCACCAAGTTGAGCATAGTGTCCAGGAGGTGTGCTGCTCAAAGTGGGCTTCCTTGGCAACAATAGTGCCATCACATGGAAACTGTGAGAATATAAAATCCTCAGGCCCTGACCCCAGACTCACAGGAACACACACACACACACACACACACACACACACACACACACACACACACCATGCAATCAGGATGCCCAAGAAATGCAAAGAGGTAGCATTGTCTCAGAGTATAAGGAAGAAGACCACAAAGAGAAGCCATGAATAGCTATGGGCCTTCCATCTATAAACTGTGTATTAATGGCACCAGGTCCATCCAGCTACTGCCAAGAGTGATCAGCATACAATCCTCTCCTGGTCAATGTCCATGACTCACCACAATCTCACACCACCTAACCTCTTCCATGGACCCACACCGGTCAAGACCTCTTAAAGTGCATGTTGAGAGCTCACATACTCCTGTTCCTATCCCCGGAGTGTGATTCAGGATACAGGATCTGCATTTAATTTGGAAGGAGTACAGCGTGTGTTCCCATCTCACTCTTGTGAGGTTTGCATCTCAAATGCACTCTGGAAAATCAGTTTGGACACCAAGTAACCCCAGAATTTCAGCTTTCTATTCCTCAGGAAACCTGGAGTTGATAATATGGTTTGAAGATCGTCAGCAGAGTACTGGGAATGATAACTACCTGTTGTTCAAATCCTTGTTTGTATAATTGGCCAGGATTCCACGCAGCTCATTTCTTGCACATGTCATATGATGTAACTGTATGGTGAGTTTCTCCACCTTTTTCATCTGCTGCTCCTGTTCAGTGAAGGTGGGGAGTTGGGATGATGCCTCCTCGGCAGTCCCTGCAGATAGATAGAGACAAATGAATTCTTTGTATTCTTGAATGACGTAGTGCCAGGACAGTTTATGCTGAGTCCCAAAAAGAAGCCCAAGGAAGAGTCAATGCTAATGATGGTGAAGAATCCAAACATCAGAGCAGCTATCCTTAAGCTCTGTATCTGTTCTCAAGCACTGTGGATAATCATGTGCATCACTCCTGATTGCCATCCATCTGGCCATGTAGAATTGGAAGACAGTGTCAGCTGATATCTGAGGTGATGCAGTTAAGTCCTGTTGTCCCTAGAGCTTAGCAGTACCAAGTCCTGATAAGAGTTTTCAAGAACAAAAGCATTTGAATCCCTGAGGCTTGGTGAATGGCCAGAGGAGTTGCCCTTCCCTTCCTAATGGCATACTATTACCATGGAAACTGTCAGAATGCACTGAGGATGAAGTGCATCAATTCCCTATCAAGAGAGGGACATCTCATTGGTCAATATATTCCTCCTTCTGCCTTTTTTTTGTCACTCAGAATTAAATGAAAAAGCTCCCAACAATGCAGCTTGAGACTAAATTCATGGCTCTCCTAAACTAGCTTCAAAAACTCTTGACTCTGGGCCTGCTCTTTAGAAATCCAGAGAAGCTGGATAGGCTTATTGCTTCCCAAATCTCTCAGTTGCTGAGCTCCACCAACAGAAGACCCAGTTGAAGCTACAGACCTCCAATAGCTCCCCATGCCTGTCGAGGACTCACTGCACCATCCCCAGAGCCATTTATTTCTCCATGTTTTATTCTGAGACTGAAGGTCAGCTTCCTTCTGCCTCTCTCTGGTCTCTCCATGTTCTCCATTCTTTCTCCCAAGCTGGTTTCTCAGCCTTGCCAACATGTCTATCGACACAGAAAGAATAACACACGGGCATTTGGTGTTGCCACAACACTTGTGACATCACTGAGTATACCTAGGGCTCTCCAGGATACATTAGAATGTCTAACAAATGGACTATTAGGGCCACCTCCAGCAACTGTCACTTACCTACTAACTAGTTATTCTGCAATATACTGAAAGTATTACATCCCTTCCCAGGGATTTCCCAGAATCATAAGGGAAGACCTTCAGCACCTCTGCCTTAAAAAGCCTGAGATCTCTCTCTGCGCTATTAGAATAATTTCAGTACTCATATAAAAGTAGTTAAAGACTTTATTTTAAACACATCACAGTAAATGATTCATCATTTCTTTAGATCCCTAATCAATAATCTGAGAAATAAAGGTTGTTAGGTAATTAGGGATTTAGGTTAGGAAAGTAGGGAAGAAATATCAGTTCCATCATGTGAACAAGCATATTGTGAAGAATCAACAAGGATGTTACCATTTATGAGTGTTATGGGAGATTATGAGTGTTCTGTCAGAACAAAGAAAAGAATGATAGTTACTGGAGAAAATATCCCAAACCCTCAGCAGAACACATCCCAGCCATCATAATGTTAACAAATGTGTGATCACCTAGTGACATGTCAGACCTGATATGCTAAAGATTGGGGCTCGCCTGATTGGCTCTTAGATATAGACAAACACTCCCAGGAAGAGTAATGGTCCATTCCTGCAATCAAGTTTGAGGAATGATAAATGGCTATGGAGAGAACAGATAGATAGGTAAAGGAATTTTTTGAAAATCAAATGAGTCTCAATAATGGGAAGACTATGAAGTATGTCACTGGTATGGAGCAACACTTAGAGCTATAAAAGTCAGATTCCTTGAAAATGCATGTGTCATTAGGTAAAGTGACATATCTAGCTTAAGTAACATTATTCTTTGGTGCATGAAAAAGTCAGGCAAAGGGCACAATAGGGCAAGTCATTAAAGGTCACAGAGCCCTACTTCACACTCTTGAATTTAAACAGTCCTGAAATAAATAGATAGCACTATGGTCAGCCTGGATAGCAAGTTCTCCAGAAATCTGGACTGTGACTTCAGAAGTGCATTTGCCCAGACCCAGAACAAATGAGTGCTGTAGGGCAAACTATGTCCTTTCTGATGTTATATCACACTGACAGGCTGGACAAGTTAAGGTATCTCAGTAATACCTAACTTTAGAAGTCAAGGGACAGTGCCTGCTCTACACATTGCTTCATCTCAGTCAGAATGGACACACCATGGCTTTCCAGGGTGTGCCTGACAGGTGAGACTTTGTCCAAGAAGATTCTGCAAGGCCAGACTTTAGTCTCTCCTTTGTGAAAGTCTGCCATCTTGCTTTAAAAGGTAGATGTCTCATTTTCAGTGGGTTTCTCTGTCTGCATACAAAAGATGACCAGGCAGAGAGCCTGGGCAGGCTTATTCACAGCTGGAGAGGATGTACCTTGACTTCAGAGCCCTCAGACATGTGCTTTGAGAAACCAGGAGAAAATTGCTACTATCACAATCACTCAGGTGGTATAGGAATGCCAAAGTCACTTGCTTGATGCTTCAGACTCAAATGTTAATGGAGAAGCCATTGCAGGGGCAGAACATAGTTACTAGGTTCTCACTGACAGTTCAGGAAGGACACCCAGAGCTGGCAGGATAAGAATAGTGTATGCTCAGATACACTGGCTCTAACAGCAATCAGGCTGATCTGTGTGCCATCAACAGCTTGGAACTCTGAATCATTTGTGGTCAATAGAAGAGAGCAGGACTTGGTGGCTCCTGCCTTCATACTGACTGTGACATACGAGAACCTCAGGCTTCTCCAGGGCACTCTGTTTTCCTAACTGTTAATAATATACACCCTAAAGGACTGCACTGGGGGTCAAGTGTAGTGATGATACTGAAATCTCCTTGGTTCCTCTATTCCTCCTTCCCACTCAGAGTGAAAACTAGAGGGTTCCCAACAAGGCAGCTGTAGCCCTGTGATTCCTAATTCTACCAAACTAAACATAATGAATCCTTGATCAGTGGCTGCTCTCTAGGAACCCCCCAAAACAGGATTGGCTTCTTGGTCTCCAGAAGTTCCTAGTTTTCTGATCCCTAGTCCTCAAAGCCACTAGGTCACCACATCCAGAAATTTCCACAGCCCCTCCCCTGAACTCACTTTCTCTCTGCCAAGACCATTTATTTCTCCATCTTTTCCAATGAGACCCAGGGCCTTGTTCCTTCTTCACTCTGGTCTTTCCATGCTGTTCACTTCCTCTCCCAAATACACTTCTCAGTCTTGACAACATGTCTATAGGTAAACCTTATAGGCACTGACGAAATGTCCTAAGGGCAGTTGAAGTTGCCACAACACTAGTGACATCATGGGATTCCATGAGTTCTCCCGGGATACAATAGAATCCCAGAGAAGGGATATGTCATGATGCACAGCCTAAATAACCAGAAGTTGAGGTCTCTTATCCAGGAGTTTCTCTTGTGACATAGGGAAAGCCATTTAGCACCTTCTCCTTCCAAAGCTAGAGAGTAATCTGTGCCTCATTAAAATCGTTCCAACTTCAGTCATGGGGATTTGACCACCCACTTTACAAACACTGAGACTCTGTACTAGTTTCTTATCAGCTAGCTCTGTCTTAAGTATTAACCCATTTATGTTAATCTAATATTTCCATGTGGTCTTACCGGAGAGCCGGCTGGCATCCTGCTCTCTCCAGATTCTACATCTTGACTCCTCCTTACTACTTCCTCTTTCCCCCTTGTCTCCTAGTCCCTCCTATCTTCCTTTCCTATTGGCCAACAGTGCTTTATTCATTAACCTGCATGAGAAACATATATACAGAATGGCATCTCCCATCATCTCCCCTTTTCTGTCTAAATAAAAAGAAGGGTTTTAACTTTAACATAGCAAAATATACAACACAACAGTTATCATGTAAGAATCCCAGTTAACAATATTTAGTCCATTAACATTTAGCAAGATTAAAAGAAACTATTCTATCATCTATCCTATATTTGTGAGTCTAAAGTCCTATATGTAACTTACTTTAAGCTTAACTAAGGAAAACTATAACCATAACTATCTGTCTTCAACTCCTTCAAAGACCACAGAAGGATAGTGTATAAACTCAAGAAATGACAGAGACATCTCACTGCCTGGTAAGTCACCTGAAGTTCTGTAATCTTCCATCTTCAGCCCATAGGCCATAGTGTGTCTGGCAGACTCTTCAGCAAAGCAGGAAAGTTTAAACTGTCTTCTTGTGTTGTGAGTTTGTCAGTCACTTTTCTCTATGTCTTGCAGACTGGCAGACTCTTCCATGAAGCAGGAACTCTGTAGCAATGTCCATCTTGAATCAGCAGTCACTTTTCTGTGGGTGCTGCATGTCCAGTTTATACAGCATAACATCAAACAGTCAAGACAAGAGCAGTATCTTGCCCAAATGGCTAGTCTTGTCATACTGGAAGCAAACTCCATACGTGTTTCTTCGATGTCCATTGTCCTTTCTGACATAGGTGGTGTTGCCAGGAGCAATTATGTCTCACTGTTAAGAAAAACCCCAAAGCATTTTAAATGCCATATTCTGTAGGTCTTTGAAAGGTTTGAAGAATTCCTATCCATATCAAATACATCTCTGTGTATCTTGAAAACCTAACTAACTTAATTCTAAGCTTTGACTATCATAGGTAATTATCTATAATCTGTACTAAATTATACATTACATTCGTAAAAGAGCGATATAAACATAATACCTAAACAAGAGAAATATAGATATCACAAAATTGACCTTAAATTGTATCAATAAATGAAAATCCATTCCATAACAAAGTATTCATATCTATACCATAACCACCTTTTTATCTTTAAAAATATTGGTTGTGATCATTAACCATCTATAACCAACCCCATTTAAATGAAAACAAACATTTATAAACAATATTTGGGAATTTGGGCGTCGTTCTTTCCAAACTGCTTCCTGCTGATAGGGGGCGCTGTCATGGGGATCCTAAGAAGATGCAGAAATCCTGGCTGTAGTCTGCAAGGATTCTTTGTCCAAGCTGTTTTGAATGTTGGATCACCTGGTACTCTGTTTCAGGGGGTCTGCCTTGCTCAAACCACATTAGTGTGGAAGGAATCCGCAGCTTTTCATTTTCTGTGAAGACAAAAATAGAAATCCTTTTCCCCAGTAACTTGCCCTTATATTTAAATTTTGGAGTCAGAGTATTTCCAAAATATATAAATTGGATTAATCAATAGTATTTGTTTTAACAGTTATTATTTCCTCAGCAGTCAGACAATTTAAGGACAACAGAATAGCATATAGCATCCATAATTTGTCTGTGCTTTCCATCTTTACCTGGCTTTTTTATTAGTCTGTTTCTTTTACTTCTATTTTTTCACTTTTTTGGGACAGGGTTTCTCTGTGTAACTTTTATCTGTCCTGGAATTCACTCTCCATACCAGGTTTACTTTGCAATGACAGAGATCTGCTTGCCTCTGTCTCCCGAGTGCTGGAATTAAAGGCATGTGCCACCACACCCAGCTCCTCTCTGTCTATTTAAAACCATTTTATTCCTTTTCTCTCCCAAACCTAGAATATTTTAGAACACACTGTAAACCTTTAGCGTTTTTTGGGTGTTTTTTTTTGTTTTGTTTTGTTTTTTTTATTTTTTTTGTTTTGTTTTTTATGTGAATCTGTCTTCACTGTAAATCTTTATCTTTTTCTGGCCTTGAGTCTTTTATCTGGTAAACAACAACATTGCTAAAATGAAAGTCATAGTTGTTTCCGCCGCAGTTTGTCAAAGATGGAGGTGGCTATTTTACCGTCAGCACTAAGAGCTGTGCTCACTGCCTTGGTCTGTGCTGCCATCCAGCAGCATGTTGCTGGCTTGGAGATGAAGTCACTGCCACTGCCAGCTCTCATGCACACCAATAAATTGTTAGCAGAGTTCTTAAAAGCCTTGTAGTTTTCTGCCACTTATGATGAGTCAGGAAATCTCCCTTAAAGGAGCTGTGCGAATATCTGCTTGTCTCTTGCAGAGTCCAACTGAGAAAAATGCTGCTACCAAGAAACCTTGCTTGTCTCTGTTCTTTTGTTTGTAAAATCCTTTTTTACGCTGTTGTTAAATTTTAAGAGGAAGTTCTTATTAGCCACGTGGGCGCCATATGTAAGGAGTAAGGTTTTTCTGCCTGCCGCTGGTCTTGTCCTGCTGTTGCGCCAGCCCCAATTAGCACACTGAGACTCTGTACTAGTTTCTTATCAGCTAGCTCTGTCTTAAGTATTAACCCATTTATGTTAATCTAATATTTCCATGTGGTCTTACCAGAGAGCCGGCTGGCATCCTGCTCTCTCCAGATTCTACATCTTGACTCCTCCTTACTACTTCCTCTTTCCTCTTTGTCTCCTAGTCCCTCCTATCTTCCTTTCCTATTGCCAACAGTGATTTATTCATTAACCTGTATGAGAAACATACATACACAAAAGCATCTCCCATCACTTAACCACATCGTTAAGATATTTTCTGATGGTCTGTACCCACGCATTTTACACCAATTACAAAGTTTATGAACATTGAAATCTTTTGCAATATATCCTCTATCAGTCATACTCACTGCTTATGTAACTATATTCAAGCAGTTATTATTTCTGGTCTAATATGTCATGTTTCTCTCTAGTTGGTCATGTCTCCATGCTTTTCCCTATTTAAAAATATCTCTTGATGTTCTTTCTTTACTTCTTTAAAAATTATCCTTTTCCCCATGTTAAAAAATATTTACTGTATTCATATTTTCTAATCTAAAATGTATTGCATTATTGTTAATAATTTAGCAAAGTAAATATTTTTTCTTATTTACCTACAAAACTTTAAGAACTTCCATTCATTTAAGTCTCAAAGGTCTTTAAAAACATCAGTGTCAAAGGTCTTGTATTTATGTAGGTTGCTCCTGGGTACCCTCATAGCTGTGTTTATTAATAATGTGTTTTTAAAATATCCTAATCCAACAATGTCTTACTATATATTTTAAGGCTACTGTGAATGGAATTGTTTCCCTGATTTCTTTCTCAGTATGTTTGGCATTGTTATACAAGAAAGATACTGACTTTTGTGTGTTAGTTTTCTATCCTTCCACCATTATGGCTGCATTAATCAGCGTTAAGGGACTTCTGACACTTTCAGTTGTATATGTTTAGAATCATACCACCACAATAAGGAAACTTTTACTTCTCCCCATTTGATTTGTATTCCCCTTGTCTCCTTCAGTTGTCTTACTGCTCCAGCTCAGAACTCAAGAACTATATTAAATACAAATGGAGATAGTAGGCATCATTTTGGGGAAGATATTTTTGAGTTTTTCTCTATTTGACATTATAATGCTTTGGGAAAATTCATCCACTGCAAGAACAACGTCACATGTCAGAAATAGCTTACAGTTTTCTATGAACAAGCCTGCTTCCCTATAGCAGTCTTTTCAAAAGCTATCATAAAATATCCACTGTTGAATAATCCTGAAATTGTTAATAACAATTTCATATATTAGAGGAAGCACTCTGCTCACCTTAGTATATAGACTTGTATGGGTATGATTCAAGACTATGACAAGATACAGAGTAATAGATTTATCTTACAGTGTCTGACAAACAACACTCAACATTCCTTTCCCATCTAAACAAAGGCTGAATGTCAGTACCACGCTCTCAGTTCACAAAGCACTTGAACCATCAACTTCCTAATGTTCCCCTGGAAGTCCTGTTTGAAACAGTGTGGCCTACTCTCAAGTGATGATTCTGATTTTAATTAAGAATGAATCAAAGCCATTACTGTGTATTCAAACTTATTGCCACATACTAAGTCTTACATCATTTTAATGACACAATACTAACTTCATTAGGTATTCTACACAGATTGTTTATATTTTATATTTCCTCTGCTACTATATGTGTATGTTTTGACTGTTGTGATTTTATTATCACTTGTGTCCCTAAGAATCAACAATTTAAAATTCAATGCCCTGAATTTGAACTCCAAGTATCAATGAATACATGGAATATCCTCAAATGTAAAAACATTATAATGCCTTAATATTACCAAGCAACAAAAGTCACATGTCAGTTAAAGATATAAATGTTTAAGTTATTTCACACTGAGTCTTTTGAATTTTGCGTATATTCAACAAATGCAATAACAGGGGCTTCTAATAAAACAACAAAGATCTAGACTGTACCCTTGCTGGAGGTATGGACTCGAGTTATGCTAGCAATGAAACCTCTGTGCCACATTCAGTTGCCAGTGCTCATGATATAGGTTGACATATTGGACATCATCATGAGCATGCAGTCACAAAATGCAAAGCATGAAGAACGACATATCAAAACGTTCTCCCGCACCACAGATAAAGTGTCAAGAACAAAGGAGAGAGAAGAAAAACCTGTGGGTTCTGAGGTACATGACATTAAAAACAACCTTCAAGAATAATAAAGTAATGAGGTGTGTATTGTTGGGTGACAATAAAGACATATATGAGATTAAATAATTTGGTTAGGTGCTGCCAATGGTGGGAGAGTGAACATTTCCATTGGATAGGGTACCTGAGCGACCTATGAGGGTTCGATCTACCTGTTGACTGTGAGACATCATTTATCATAAGTCACTAAATTCTGCATTTGGGGGGTTATTATAGCTATTTGGCTATTTGTTTAAAAAAAAAACCAGTAAGAACTGAAGAGATAATGCCTTAGTGGAGAAAAACACTGACTATACAAGTCCAATGAATTCAACCCCCTGATATCACCTAAAAATCCAGAACACTGGCAAACATCTGGGATCCCTTCAAGCTCAGCAGAGAAATGTGTAGCAAACACTGGAAATTGCCTGCAAGCCAAAATGCTAGCTTGACTAGAGTACAAAATACAACCCAGAAACCTGCCTTGGAATGATAGAAGGGGTGTCAACTCCTGAAAGATGTCTTGAAACATCCCCAGGTGTCCTGGTTAGGGTTGTATTGCTGCATTGAAACTCCATGGCTAAAAGTAAGTTGAGGAGGACAGGGTTTATTTTGCTTGTACTTCCATATCCCTGTTCATCATTGAAGGAAGTCAGGACAGAAATCTAACACAGCAGGATCCCAGAGTCAGGAGCTGATGCAGAGCCCATGGAGGGTGCTGCTTACTGGTTCACTTCCAACAACTTGCTCAGCCTCCTCTCTTATAAATTCCTTATCCCAATCCCAGGGGTGGTTCTACCCAAATGGGCTGTGCTCTCCCATATCAACTAATAATTAGAAAAATGATCTAAAGGCTTAACAGTATCCTGCTTTTATAAGATTTTTTTTTCAGTTGTTGATCTCTTCCTCTGGTGATTCTAACTTGTGTCAACATAAAATTACCAAGTAAACTGTGGAATGTGTACACACACACACACACACACACACACACACACACACACACACACAGCATATACCAAGTGCTTTGTTGCTGTGATTAAATACTCTAGTAAATGGCAAATTAGAATAGAAATGATTTATTTTAGATCACAGTCCCTGGGTAACTTCAGGGCAGGAAAACATGGCAGGAACTAAAACAAAAGCCATGGAGGAGTGCTGCTTATAGACTGGTGTTCTTGTTCTTATTCAACTCCCTTTCTTATACAACACACCAGGTTTATTTGCCTAGGGATGGCACACCCACAGTGGGCTGAGAACCCCTGTATTAGTCATGAGTCAAGATAATTCCCTATAGTCATGTCTACAGGCAAGTATGGTGGAAGCAATTTTTCAATAAAACTTATTCTTTCAAGTTTGTCAAGCTGACAATGAAGCTCACCCCACACACCCAAGAATAAATATTAACATACAAATAGAGAATATTTGATTTAAAAAATAAAAGCCCATGTTTTTCTGATAATATATTTTATGTAAATTTGAAACAAGCTTGTTTTACATTTCAACCCAGTTACCTCACCCTCCCCTCTTCCTCTGTGCCCCTCACAAACTCCATCCCCTTAGAGCTCCTCAGGGTAGGTGAGGCCTTCCATGGGAGATCTTCAAAGTCTGTCGTGTCATTTGGAGCAGGACCTAGGACCTACAAGTGTATCCCTCTATGTGGAATGAGCTCGAAAGTCCACCTGTATACTAGGGATAAATATTGATACACTACCACAGGCACCATAGACTGGCCAGTCTTCCTACCTGACACCAATGTTCAGGAGTCTGGGTTGGTCCTAAGCTGGCTTCTCAGCTATCAGACTAGGGTCCATGAACTCCCTCATGTCCAGGTCAGCTATTTATGTGGGTTTCTGCAGCCTTGTCTTGACCTCTTTGTTCATCACTCTTCCCACTGTGCAACTGGATACCAGGAGTTTGACTCAATGTTTGAAGTGGGTGTCTGTTTCTGCTTCCATCTGTTACTAGATGAGGGCATATAAGAATGTAATCAATCTCATTATCAGGAAAAGGCATTTTCACTGTTGCTTAGATTATTGGTTGAGGTCATCCTTTCACATCTCTGGACATTTCCCTAGTGCCACATTTTCTTAAAAGCTATAATGGACCCCTCTATCATGGTATCTCTTTTCTTCCTCTCCCCTATTCTTTCCCTGTCTCCATCTCCTGTTCCCTCGTGTTTTCTCTCCTCTCCTCTTCTCCCCTTTTCTTTTTTCCTAACTCACTCTCCCCTTCTCTCCATATGCCCAATTTGACCATTTCCCTTTCCCCTTCACCAGAGGACCATGTATATCTCTCTTAGGGTCCTCCTTCTTTGCTAGCTTTTCTGGCAATGTGGGTTGCCGTCTGGTAAACTTTTGTTCTTTGCATGAGTGAGTATATACAGTGTTTGACATATTGTGACTGGGTTACCTCAAGAAAGTTTCTTCTAGTTCTATCCATTTGCCTGCATATTTCAAGATTCCATTGTTTTGGTTTTTGACCCCTGCTTCTCCCGGTAAGTTGCATTGCATTGTGTAAATGTACCACATTTTCTCCAACCATATTTCTGTTGAGGGGCATTTAGGTTGCTTCCAGGTTCTGGCAATTACAAATAGTTAAACAAATGTCCTTGTCCTATGAATGTGCATATCTTGGATATATATGACAAGAGTGGAAATGCTGGATCTTGTGATAGACTGATTTCCATTTTCCTGAGGAACAGCCATATTGATCTCCAAAATGACTGTACAAATTTGCACTTCCACCAGCAGTGGGGAGTGTTCCCCTTTCTCCACTCCTCTCCAGCATAAACTGTCATTGGAGTACTTGATTTTAGCAATTCTGACAGGAGTAAGATGGTATCTCAGAGTTGTTTTGATTTGCATTACCCTGATGGCTAAGAATGTTCAGCATTTCCTTAAGTGTCTTTCCACCATTTTAGATTCCTCTATTGAGAATTTTCTATTCAGTTTTGTACCCCACTGTTTATTTGTATTATTTTGTGTTTTGGTGACTAGCTTTTTTTAAATTATATAACCAAGTCCATTTAAATGAAAAAAAAAAAACATTTATAGACAATATTTGGGAATTTGGGCATTGTTCTTTCCAAACTACTTCCTGCTGGTAAGGGGCACTGTCATGGGGGATTCGAAGAAGATTCAGAAATCCTGGCTGAAGTCTGTCAGGCTGCTTTGTCCCGCTGTTTTGAATGTGGGATCACCTGGTACTCTGTTTCAGGTGGTCTGGCTTTATCAAACCACATTAGTCTGGAAGGAATCCACATCTTTTCTGTGGAAACAATGGTGACTAGCTTCTTAAATTCTTTGTATATTTTGGAGATCAGCCCTCTGTCAGATGTGAGGTTGGTGAAGATCTTTTTCCATCCTGTGTGCTGTTGCTTTGTCTTGTCAACTGTGTTCTTTGCCTTACAGAAGATTTTCATTATCAGGAGGTACCATTTATTAATTATTGATCGCAGTGTCTGTGCTACTGGTGTTTTGTTCCAGAAGCAGTCTTTTGTACAAATTCATTCAAGTGTACCACCTACTTTGTCTTTTACAGGTTCAGTGTGACTGTATTTAAGTTGAAGCCTTTGATCCATTTGGACTTAAGTATTGTGCATGATGATAAATATGGATCTATCTGCAGTTTTCTAAAAGACAGCATCCAGTTGGGCCAGCACCATTTGTTGAAGATGCTTTCTTTTTTCCATTGTATATTTTATCTTCTTTGTCAAAATCAAGTGTTCTTAGGTGTGTGCATTGATATCAGGATTTTCAGTTCTATTTGATTGGTCTACCTGTCTATGTTTGCACTAATTCTAAGCTGTTTTCAGGACTATAGCTCTATATTCGAACTTGAAGTCTGGGGAGGGGATACTTCTGAAAGTATCTTTAGTGTATAGGGTTGTTTTGGCTCTCCTGGATCTATTGTTTTTCCGTATAATCTTCAGCATTGTTCTTTCAAGTTCTGTGAAGAATTGTGCTGGCATTTTGATGTGGATTTCATTGAATCTCTAGATTGCTTTTGGCTTCGTTGGCATTATTACTATGTTGATCCTGCCTATCCATGAGCATGGAAGATCTTTCCATTCTCTGGTATCTTCCTTAATTTCTTTCTTTAAGACGCAATGTTCTTCCTCTATATGTATTACACTTGTTTGGTTAGCATTACCCAAAGATAATTTATGATGTTTGTGGCTATTGTAAAAGCTGGTAATTATCTGATTTCTTCTCAACCCATTTATCATCTGTATATAATAGGGCT
This sequence comes from Phodopus roborovskii, assembly GCF_943737965.1. Classification (NCBI taxonomy): domain Eukaryota; kingdom Metazoa; phylum Chordata; class Mammalia; order Rodentia; family Cricetidae; genus Phodopus; species Phodopus roborovskii. The sequence goes on along the minus strand of NW_026126690.1, from coordinate 40,778 downwards.
ACTGATTTTTTTAATTAAAATTGTATTCTGCCACTTTGCTGAAGATGTTTATCAGCCATAGGAGTTCCCTGGTAGAGTTTTTTGGGTCGCTTATGTAACCTATCATATCATTTGCAAATAGTGAAAGTTTGACTTGTTCTTTTCCAGTATATATCCCCTTGAAATCCCTTTGTTGTCTTATTGCTCCAGATAGAACTTCAAGTACAATATTGAAGATATGGAGAAAGTGGACAACCTTGCCTTGTTCCTGATTTTAGAGGAATCACATTGAGTTTCTCTCCATTTAGTTTGATATTGGCTTTCGGTTTACTGTATGTTGCTTTTATTATGTTTCGATATGTTCCTGTTATTCCTGACCTCCCCAAAACCTTCATCATGAAAGGGTGTTGGAGTTTTCTCAAAGGCTTTTTCAGGATCTAATGAGGTGATCATATGGTTTTATTGTTTTTCAGTTTCTTTACATGGTATATTAATTTGATAGATTTTTTTCTTGTGTTGAACCATCCCTTCACCCCTCAGTTGAAGTCTGCTATTTCATGATGGATCATTTCTATGATGTGTTCTTAGATTCTATTTGCCAATATTTTATTGAGTGTATTAGCATCAATGTTTATAAGGGACATTGGCCTGTAGTTTTCTTTCTTAGTTGTATCTTTGTGTGGCTTGGGTACCATGGTAATTGATGCCTCATAAAAAGAGTTTGGCAATGAACCTTCTGCTTCTGTTGTGTGGAACACTTTGAGAATTATTGGTATTATCTTTTCATTTAATTTCTCATTGAATTTTGCATTGAAACCATCTAGCCCTGGGCTTTTTTGGTTGGGAGACTTTTGATGACTCCTTATATTTCATTAGTGGTTATAAGGCTATTTAAATTGCTATTCTGTTCTTGATTTAATTTTGGTAAATGATATCTATCCAGAAATTTGTCCATTTCTGTTAAGTTTTTGAATTTAGTGGAGTACAGGTTTTCAAAATATGACCTGAAGTGTCTCTGGATTTCCTCGGTGCCCATTATTATGTCCCCCTTTTCGTTTCTGATTTTGCTAATTTGCATGTACTCTCTGCTTTAAGGGTAGTTGGGATAATGGTTTGTCTACCTTGCTGATTTTTTTTCAAAGAACCAACTCTGCCATAATCATATGAAGTATCTTTTTTATTTCATCCATACAAGTGATAATACACATTGGTAGAATTTGTATTTCCTAAAATTGTTTTTCATATCTGTTAAAAAGTGAAATTGGGACTATAACACTATTTATTAACCTTGTAAACAAGGCTAACCTAGTCTTACAGGGAGTTGATGCAGAGACAGACATATTAGCAAGCCCCTTTAATCACAATGCTTAAGAAATAGAGGCAGGCTGTGTAACTTCTTGATTCAATTTTGTTAAGTGATAGTTATCCAGAAAGTTGTCTATTTCCTTTGAATTTTCAAATTTTGTGGAGTACATGTTTATAAGGTGTGAACTGAAAATTGTCTGGATTTCCTCAGTGTCCATTATTATGTCCTTATTTTCATTTCCGATTATGTTAATTTGCATGTTGTCTCTCTGCTTTTTGGTTAGCTTGAATAAAGATATGTCTATCATGTTGAATTTCTGGAAAAACCAACTCTTTGTTGCATTGATTTTTTGTATTGATATCCTGGTTTCTACTTTATTGATTTCATCTCTCAAATTGATTATTTCCTGGCATCTCCTCCTCCAGGGTAAGTTTTCTTCTTTTTGTTTTAAAGCTTTCAGTTGTGCTATTAATTCTCTAATGTGACTATCCTTTGATTTTTCATATGGACACTTAGTGCAAAGAATTTCCCTCGTAGCAGTGCTTTCAAGGTGTCCCATAAGTTCAGGTATGTTGTGTCTGCATTCTCGTTGAATTTTAGGAAGTCCTTAATTTCTTTCTTTATTTCTTCTTTAACCCAGGTATGGTGTAATTGCTCATTGTTCAGTTTCCATGATATTGTGGGGTTTTTGGGATTTGTGTTGTTGTTGAATTCCAACTTTAAAGCATAGTGGTCTGATTAGATACAGGGAACTATTCCACTGTTTTTGTATCTTTTGAGGTTTGTTATGTTGCATTGAATGTGGTTGATTTTAGAGAAGGTTCCATGTGAAGCTGAGAAAATGGCATATTCTTTTGTGTTAGAAAGGAATATCGGTTAAACCCAAATGAGATGTAACTTCTGTTAGTTCTTTTGTTTCTATGTTAAGATTCTGACTGGTGGTCCTGTCTAGCAGTGAGAGTGGGGTGTTGAAGTCTCCCACTATGAATGTGTGAGGTTTTATATGAGCTTTGAGTTTTAGTAGCATTTATGAATGTGGGTGCCTTTATATTTGGGGTATAGATGTTCCGAAATGAGACTATGTGATGGAAATGACCGTCTTCATCTCTTTTGACTGAGTTTGGTTTGAAGTCTTACTTGTCAGATATTAGGAAAGCCACACCTGCTTACTTCTTGGGTCCATTTGATTGTAAGATCTTTTCCCAACCTTTTACTATCTTTGAAGCTTAGATGTGTTTCTTGTATGCAGCAGAAGGAGGATTCTGTCTTTGTATCCATTCTGGTAGCCTGTATCTTTTTATATGAGAGTGAAGACCATTAATATTGAGGTAAAGTAAGGCCCATTGATTGTTGATGCTTGTTTGTTTTGGATTTGTTGTTGTGCTATTGGGAATATATTTGCCCTGTGTTATGCTTAGGTTCTGGTGAAGTTGGATTATATATTGCCTAGGTCTTTATGAGTGTTGTTAACTTCCTTGGGTTGGAGTTTTCCTTCCAGAACTTTCTTCAGGGCTGGATTTGTAGATACTTATTGTGAAAATCTGGCTTTGTCATTAAATATTTTGTTTTGTCCGTATATAGGGATTGAGAGTTGAGAGGGTTGTTTTTTTTTTGTTTTTTTTTTTTTTTGTTGTTTTTTTTTTTTTTGCTAGGTATAATACTCTGGGCTGGCATCTGTGAAAAAGTAGACAAACTTCTGAATAGCTATCACTTTTCCACAATTAACTCAAGAACAAATAAGCAACTTAAATAGACCTATAACCCTTAATAAAATAGAAGCAGTCATCAAAAGCATCCTAATACCAATACTCCTCAAAGTGTTCCATACAAATAAAGAGAAGGTTCATTACCAATGTCATTTGACAAGGCAACAATTACCTTGGTACCCAAGCCACACAAAGATGCAACTATGAAAGTTAACTTCAGACCAATATCCCTCATGAACATTCATGCAAAATTACTCAATAAAATACTGGCAAACCTAATCAAAGAACACATCAGATAAATCAGGAATGGTTCAACATATGAAAATCTACCAATGTGATCTGCCATAGAAACAAACTGAAAAAGAAAACCATATGATCATCTCACTAGATGCTAAAAAAGCCTTTGACAAAATTCAACACACTTTCATGATAAAAGTCTTGGAGATATAAGGGATAACAGAAACATACCTAAAATGTAATAAAAGCAATATACTGTAAACCAACAGCCAACATCAAACTGAATGAAGAGAAGCTTAGAACAATTCCTCTAGAATCAGGAACAAGACAAGGTTGCCCTCTCTCTCCATATGTCTTCAATATTGTACTTGATACAATTATTCTAATATGCTTATGAGCACAAAGGTAATATTTTCTAATATAGTAATATAGGTCTTATACTTGGTCATTGATTATATTTAAGTACAAAAGATTAGTAATATTAAAGGTCACTTTAACATGGTTCCTTCATTATGAGTTGTATTTACTTTGGGCACAGGTGGTAAGTGGGGAATATTGGTCCAGTCTGTGATCCTGAATGGTCACCCCCATATACCCTGCACTATTTCAGTGAGACACCTGGAGTTGCATGGTCAAAATCAGAACAATAGGATAGTGGGGCTAGTGAGTGTATCCAGAGGCAGAGTGGAGCTCAAGCTTTTGGTCTTGTGGAAGGATGTAAGACTAGAATTTTCTGAGGTTTTCTTGGGACTAGAGTCTTTGTCTGAGTGATGGTATTTCTCCGGGGGTGGGGGGAGCTAAGTGTCTTATCCCAAAGGAGGCTGGCTCCTAGGACTGCATGGAGACATATCAGTGACCATTTTGTTCATCATTGTTATAAATGATGAAATAAATGCTTATCCTCTCTCTATTTCTTTTAATTTACATGTTGATCCCAGGTCCCTCTCGCTCCCTCCCTCTTCTCTTACTCTCTCTCCCCCCTCACATGCAACCTGACCTCTCCCCCCTCCTACACCCCCTTCCTCTTCTCTTACCCTCTCTCCCCCCTCACATGCAACCTGACCACTCTCCCCTCCCATCCCCCCACCCCAATTACACATGGAGGGCAATGCCATCCAGGTGGGGTCATGTAAATCTGTCAAGTCATTTGAAGTAGGGACTAGAACTTCTGTCTCTAGGTTAAGGGCGTATCCCTCCATGGGGGATGTGCCCGCAAGCTCCTTTTGTGCACCAGGAATACATCCTGGTTCCACTGTCTGAGTCCCTTAGACTGCTCAGTCCTTCTAGCTGAGACCCATACTCCAGGAGCTCTAAGTCAGTCCCATGCTGGATTCCCAGCTTTCAGTATGGGGGCCCATTAACTCCTCCATGTTCGGGTCAGCTGTCTCTATGTGTTTCTGCAACCTGGTCTTGTCCTCTCCCTCTGATCTGAATTCTAGTTCAACTCAGTGTTTAGTTACAGGTGTTTGCTTCTGTTTCCAACAGGTACTAGATGAGGGCTCCATGGTGGTAGATAAGTTAGTTGTTGATCTCATTATCAGGGAAGGGCATTTATGGTAGCCTTTCCACAGTTGCTCAAATTATTAGTTGGGGGTAGTCTTGTAGATCTCTATACCTTTCTTTAGGTTCAGTTTTCTCTTCAAACCAATAATGGCTCTCTCTTTTATGTTTGTTCTCTCTCTCTCTCTCTCTCTCTCTCTCTCTCTCTCCTGTCTTCTGTTCCTATGCTGACACAATCTTCCTAGTTGCATGTGCTTTCCTCTCCTCCCCCTTCTCTTTCTCCTACTTCTCTCTCCATTCACTGCCCCTCCCACTTCTCATGTGCTCTGGGGGATTTGTCCCTTCCCCTTCTGTGAGGGACCTTACATGAATCTCTAAGAATATACTTTATATTCTAGTTCCTCTGGTGGTTTGAATTATAGGCTGGCGATCCTTAGCTCTAGGTCTAAAATCCATATATGAGTGCGTATATACCATGTTCCCCTTTTTGTGACTGGGTTACCTCATTCAAGATGGTTTCTTCAAGTTCCATCGACTTGCCTGCAGATTTCAAGATTCCATTATTTTTTCCCTATAGAATAGTATTCCATTGTGTAGATGTACCACATCTTCTTTACCCATTCTTCTGTTGAGGGGCATCTAGGTTGCTTCCAGTTTCATGCTATTACAAATAATGCTGCTATGAACATAGTTGAGCACATGTCTTTGTTGCATGGATGTGGATCATTTGGGTATATGCCTAAGAGGGGATTGCCTGATCCTGTGGTAAACTAATTCCCATTTTCCTGAGGAACCACCATACTGATCTCCAAAATGCAGGCCCAACTTTCTTAATAACTGAGTCTGTAGCACACTCTACTACTCACTGACTTCCTGTGCTTGAGTCATTGGTACTGCATCTTCTCACCCCCCAGGCAACAGAAACAAAATCATTCACAGTATGGGTACTGGGAGATGTCCTTTCAGACAGTATTAAGGATGCAAGACTGAGGAGGTCATACTGTTGTACAAATTCCTTTATTTCCACACATCATCCTCTTGCCGTTTCCTTGATCAAAATGGGCAAGCTACTCTGACTTAGTTGGGTGGAACTCAGTTAACCTGTCAATAAAGTGAGTGTAACTCAGACTTCCCACGAGCGAGCATTGGGCAACTTATAGAAATGGAATGTATATAGGACTGGCCTTAGGTTCCCCACTCTACATCCTCACAATTTTTACCACATTTCTGTGGCAACCAGTCTGCCTCACATTACATATTCTCTATTACCTCTTCACACCAAGATCTAACCTAGCATGATCCTTCTGTGCTTTAGTTTATCCATCTGAGACAAGACTGGAAAATGATGTCACCCAGCAGTGTGAGTGAAAACAAACAAGGACATTTGTGAAGTACTGAGTCAAGTCCTTGTGTACACAGTTTAACACTTACCCAATCCCCTGGCCCTGATGGGCCATTGATGCACTAACCAGTGACAGCTGGTGTTTGCAGCACTGGCCTCCCGAACCCCTAGGTGCAATTTGAGAGTACCAGCAAACAGACCTGTAGGCAAAAATTGTGAGGGTTTCCATTCACAGCTGAGGAATTGGTGTGCGGAGAGGTAGACTGTCTTGCCAATGTGGCAGTATTCTATTTGACTGTTAGCTTTTTATCCCACCCACCACACACTGTTCTGGTGCAACTACCTTCTCCACATGTAATGTCTTTAGGTCTCACCCTCTGCACTTGCTCTTGTGCATGGCTTAGGAACCACTGTGGCTATTTAATTTTACGTTTTCCTGTCCCCCGGAACCACAGGTAATGTCATGAACTCTGGCATGCTAGAATTATATCTGGCCATTAGATGCACAAAAACATAGATCCTCAAGGAACCATTTATGTTGTATGCAAAGAGGCCTGGTATTTTGGCAGTCATTACATCAATTGTATAGTGAGATACAGAGATAGAGCAGATGGTAGAAGATGGACAACAGGGAGATTAGAAGGGGGAAGACAAAGAGGATAGACATCTGGGGACATGGCACAGTCAATAAAATGCATACACACAGGCTGGAAGACTGAGTTTGAACATCAGCACCTCTAGGTGTGGTGATGCATCGTTATAATCTCAATACTGAGAAGGTGAATACAGGTGTGACCCTGGGGTTCACTAGCTAGCCAGGCTGGCCAGATTGGTTCAGTAGTAGGCAATGACTGACAATATCTCAAAAAAAAAAAACTTAGTATAGAGCAATTAAGGAAGGACTTCCAAGGTTGTTCTTTGACCACCATGTGTGAAAGGCACACCTAAACCCACAGCCACACACAAACACATGACATTCACACATACAGGCAGGCACCCACATAGCATATGTGCAACCGTGTAGTAAAGTTACTTTGCTCTCAATAGGAACTTCAGGCTGAAGTTGCTATAGCTGTTTTCTTCCTCCTCATATAGCAAGTGCTTTGTGTTTCTATGACCCTTTCCTGCTAAGCCTATACTGCAGTAGACCAATTATGGAACTGGACTTGTAGCTCAGGAGGTCACGGTAAATATTCCTGAATGCAGGAACTCATCTCCAACACCAAAAACTACACTACATCAGGTATGATCATGTCAGGACTGTACGTCTTGGTGTCTGCAAGTATTTCTTCCACTTCTGTTATTTTTAAGAATGGTAATGGTATGTCACTGGCACTGCAATTCAGGTTTTATGTCTATTTTAGTATGTATATGTGAGTGCATCATCATATAGGTGCCCCTCCATTAAATTGGAGACCAGAGGTCAAACTTGGATACTCTTCTTAATGAGCCCTTGACTTTGTCTTCTTAGATGCTCTTAGTAGTACATACTAATTATACAGAACAAAAAATTTAAAATGCATAACATGTATTTCATTATGACCTCTTTATGCATATACTGATATACTTTTGCCATATTCACCTCCTCTTATTCTCACTTGTGCACTTCCCACTCTGCCTCATCTCCTTCCTCTTCTTATGTAGTCCTTCTATTTTGAAGTGTTCTTTTAAATGACATTTATGAATGTCATTGGGGAAGCTTACAACAACAGGTGTGATGGGAAGATTATTTCTTGGACCAGGGAGCCATGTCACCAGGGTTTACATCACAGAAGAATATATCTGTCCCTGTAACCCAACAACTACAACCAGGCTATAAATCCTCAGGAGTGGTTTCATGAAGCTCACCCATACATGAGAAGATGTTGACAGCACAGGTCCTGTGTGGGTCTTGCATATATTTGGCATGCTTCCTTGATTGGAATTACCTAAATTGTTCCTAGTATTTGTCTATTGATCATAGAAAAGGAGAAACAATCCCCTTTCTAAGACTTAGATTCCTAATTCTGTGTGGCTCAGTGTGTACAACTGAAAGGTTTCAATCTACAGGATCATCAATTGCCTCAGTGGCTATGATGCTGACCTGAAAACCATGGCCCTGCATTGGTGCCTTCTTTTTTGGTTCTGGTGTTGGGATATTGTCTTCTGCTTTGTATTTGAACCTTCTGATGTGGTTTGAGACTCGTCTTCCCATTTTTCTGGCACAGGGTGAAGTTCTGGGTAATACAAGGTTGTCCTGGCCAAGAGGAAGGACAGTGTTGATGTTGATCTCCTTTGAGAAGACGGCTGACAATCTCTTTAATGCTGTCTACTTTGGGGAGAAAGACTCCATATGCATTAGGCTTGTAGTGTTGATGGCCTATTACTTCTAGAAAAAAAATGGTTCTTCTTCTCAAGGGCCTATCGAAGGGTCTCTGCCATTCCTATCTCTATTATGTGAGGTGCCCACATTTTCTTTTGAACTAAGTACAATCTTATTTTATATACCAATCCCAGTTCAGTCTCCTTCCCATCTTCCCAACTACCACAATAACCCACCATCATACATGCCTTCCACTCTTCAGATAGGGAGAGATCTACCATGGGGAATCATTGAAAATCTAATGTGAGCTACGTTCAATTGAGTTCTACATTTCCAAATTTTCTTTTTTCTAACTTCCAAAAACAAAACCAACCAACAAACAAAACAATGGACCATGGGCATGTGGAAATCATTTACTCCTTGGAGCTGTACTTGGCCTCACTGACTAACAGCATACATGTTGTCTAGGACTGAGAGGAGGTAGACAGTGGAAGAGCCACCAGGTATAGCAGTAGGGAGGTCTGTGGTCCTGACTCCTGGTGAGGTCCTGAACAACATTTTAAGAGTAAAGTAGGTCAGAAGAAGTGGAGACAGACGAAGATTGAAGATGGAGAGAGGGGAGAAGGGGAAGAGAAGATGATGGGAAATCCATGCATGAGGATTCGTGCTTTTCATCACAAGTCTCAAGAGGATGAAGCAAGCAGATCTCTCTTGAGTGGAATTATAGCTTGTTTTCTACAAAAAGTTCCAGGCCAGTCACATCTAGACAGTGAACCCTATCTTCGAAATCACGTCAAGGTGAAGTGAAAGAAAAGTAGGCAAGGTTAGAATGGGAGAGGTCCCTGGACATCACAATATAGATCTCTGGAACCAAAAACTCATCTCCAATACCTTTACTGCATAGGCACAGCCTCTATCCCACACCCTACTTGGAAATGTTCCCTGACTGTATGCACGGAGCACTCAAGGCTAAAAAGAGCTGTCACCATTTGTATGGTTAGTTTGGCTCTTTGGCTCTCTGTTCTGGAGTTTCCTTTGGCATCAACATAGAATGCAACTACATCCTGCTCCTCCCTGTAGAGTCAGAGCCCTAGCAAAAAACCTTAGAAGTTTTAAGACATGAATTACACCTGGGAGGTAATTTCACAAAACTTTAACCCCAGCATTCTGGAGAAAGAGTGCTCAGTGATGGGCAGATCTCTTATTTCCAGGTGATCCTGGTCTATAGAGGCAGTTCCAGGGTAATTTGTATGACAAAGAGAACCCTGTCTCTTAAAAACAGAGAGAGGGGGGGTCAGAGTGGGGAAGCAGGGACAGCGTGAGAGAGAGGGAGAAGAAGACTGAGAGAGTGAGAGAGAGGATAAGGATGAGGGAGACAGAGAGAGCCAGGAGAGGAAGAAATCCCTATCCATTCCGGAAGTCAGTGGCAGCCTGCCTCCAAGGGGTCTGATGAGGACATTGTTATACCTGCCCCTATTCTTTTATCACCATTATCATCTTTTCTACAGGGAACTAAGATAAGGAAGACAGGTGGCAAACTGACCATCTTCTGATCATGTGTAGGATTCCTGATGCGTAAGCAGATTCAAAAAGTCTGTCTATCTTTCTTTTTACTCCTGTTGCAGATGCTAACCTTAATTGACTTCGGGTGACTTTTTGGCTGAAAGCAGACACAATCATTCCAGAGACAGAGCTCCTTGGATATCCCCATAGGATACATGGAAAGGAAAGTGATGATCCAAGTTCACCCAGGTGATACAGAGTAGAGCTGGTTCTCATATCCCAAGTCTGAAATCTTGAATCATCAATGTTCCCCCAATTTTGTAAACCCACCTCTCAGACTTTGATTCTGATTGGTTCCTGGTATGTCTGCATGCATAATGGGATTCCAGTGAACATCAGTACTGGGCCCTTCAAGTTATTGCACAAGGCCAACAGACATCCAACATGACACTGGAAGCCCCTGATTGATAATACAAATAAATTCCTCATCCATCATTTTAAAATGTTATCACAGGAGTTCACCATTCCTGATCTTGGCTCCTTCTCCTTTTGCCTATGGTATTAAAGAATTTATTATCCTAGCATTATTAACAGCCAGAACCTGGAAGCAACCTAAATGTTCCTCAACTGAAGAATGGATTCAGAAAATATGGTACATTACGCAATGGAGTACTTTTCAGGAAAAAAAATGGATCCTTAAAATTCCCAGGCAAATGCATGGAACAAAAACATCTTGAGTGAGGTAACCCAGTCACAAAAAGACAGACATGGTATGTACTCACACATAAATGGATTTTAGACATAGAGCAAAGGATTACCAGCCTCCATCCATACTGACAGAAAATCTAGGAAACAAGGAGGACCCTAATAGAGATGTCCATGACCCCAGGGAGAAGGAGAAAGTGACAAGATCTCCTGAGCAAACTGTGAGGACAAGAGGCAGGGAGAGAGATTTAGGAGAAAGAGAAGAAAAGGAGGGGAGAGGAAAGAGGAGGGAATGAGGGAGCAGGAAGATTGAGTCATGGAAGAATAGAGGAGAGCATGTAAAGAGATACCATCAAAAAAGGAGCCATTATAGGTTTAAAGAGATATCTGGCACTAGGGAAATTTCCAAAGATCTACAAGTATGATTCACATTCAATAACTGAACAATAATAATGTAGAGGCTAACTTAAATGCCCTTTTCTGATAATGAGATTGATGACTACCTTATATGTCATCCTAGAGCCTTTATCCAGTATCTGATGTAAGCATAAGCAAGACACCCACAGCTAAATACTGAGCTGAACTCCTGGAATCCAGTTGCAGAGAGCGAGGCGTGATTAGCACAGGGGGTAAAGGCAAGGCTGAAGAAACCAAAAGATACAGGTGACCTGAACAAGGGGAAACTAATGGACCCCACACTTATAGCTGGGATAGACAGAGACAGAGATAGAGATAGATAGAGAGATAGAGAGGTAGAGAGAGAGAGAGAGAGAGAGAGAGAGAGAGAGAGAGAGAGATTGGGTCTCACTATGACTCACAGTGCTTTGGTGTCTGATACAGAGTGCACAGCCCCACACTCAGCCAGAGGGCTTGCTCTCTTGATAGATCCACTATTTAAGTTTCCTCAGCTAATAGGTCATTACACTTTTTCAGCAACCATGAATTCAGCATTTTATATCTCCTAAAGAACCCTGGGGCAATTTTTAAAAGGTAACCATATGGATTCCATGACTGCAACCTTGAACCAATACCCACACTGTAACAAGTCATGCAAGTTCATCTTGAAAGTGCTTTCAACACTTGTTATGAAGAAGGTGATCTCATGTGATTCATGTGAGTATGGCTTCTCATATTGATGAATAGAGGGATTTTGAGGAAGGAATGAGAATTTAACATTAGGAAGTCTAGCTCAATTCTCAATAAGGGATGTACTATGGGGCTTCTAATCAAGTTAAGGAAACTCTGGATTTATGAGGAGGAGGTGCAGAATGTCTTCCCACATATTCCAAGAGAGGATCTTGGAAAGGAAACCTGGGAGTCTGGTTCATTTACGGAGAAATAAATAGCAGGGCTGAAAAGGCTATTCCCCTTGACAACAGAAGTCACTTCCCCTGGAAATCTATGGTATCCTGGAGAGCTCATGATATTTCATGATGTCACCAGTGTTGTAGCAACACCAACTGCCATTAGGGCAATCCTTCAGTGCCTCATGGTTGTATCAGTAGCCATGTTGTCAAGACTGAGGTCTCTGTTTGGAAGAGAAAGTGGAGATTATCCAGAGGCCGGAGATAGACAGAAAGAAGCTTCTCTTAGCTCTCAAAATAAAACAAGAACAAATAAGTGAACCTGACATAGGCACAGTGAATGCTGGGAGATGGGGATGTTTGTGGAAGGGGTGGGCTTGAGCTGGGGCTTCCGGTAATGGGGTAGAATGTCTGGAGCTTCTGAAAAGCAAATGAACATCCCTGCTTCTCATAATTACTGATAGTCTGGGATTCCATTACATTAGTTTTTTCTTCTCCTAACCAGGACCTTGCAAAGAAAGTCTATTGTGCTGGGAGCACCTAGTTTTTACCTTATTGGGGTTTGAGGTTGTAATTTGGGAAGAGGAGGAGACTAGCAGTGGGCAGGCAGGGAACTGTGTTTTCAGCTTAGGGCAGGCATCACTGAACTTCATTCTCAGCAGGTTTCTTTAGGTTTAATGAATTCCAGACATTAGTCACATGCACAGAAAAGATCACCTTCCAAGAATATTATGTTCCCGGAGTGTACAGTAGAACTCCTGTAACCATCTTTCCCTGACAGTGGCATCCATAGTGTTCTGAATCAGCAGTTAAGGGTGGCAAGCCATACTCTAGTATAGAGGATCAACTGTCAGAGGCATGGAACCAGGGCAGCATTAAGCTCCTAAATTCCCGATTCCATGTTTCTGGGCAGACAGTGGTTTGGGATGACTTGGTGAGGTTTTTTACCATGTTGGCTTTCTTCATGATTTTTCTGTCTACATCCATGGGCCTGGAAAGAACAGGCAGGAGATCTGAGCTCCTCACTGCACCTGAGTGCTTGTGCACTTTTTCATTTCTCCTGGCATCTGAAACCACAGGCAGGGTCAGAGCTCTGGAACGTGTTGCATCCTGAACCTCTGTAATTCATCCTGAAAGGTGGTCTTTTTGTTCACATGAAACATGTGTAAGGGGGGTAGATGAAATCCCTAAATGCTTACATAACCACATCTCTACAGACTGTTGTGAGACCTGAGATCCACAGAAAGTGCATCTGAACCTGGGGCAAAAATACTGTATTTGAGTTCCAAACATGATCTTTCTGTTTTGACCTCAGAGTTTCTGTCCTTTCTCCATGCATTTCTCTATGTCACCATCCAATTTCACTTGAGTTCATCTACACACAAAGGGTGCTATGAAGCCTTCATCCCAGCCAATGCTCCTCACCAAGAAACAAGTGAAGAAGGAAATGGAGAGGCTGATCACAGAGTTGCAGCTGATGACCAACGACAGAAATGAGCTACAAGATTGCCTGGTCTTTATCAGCGAAGGAACTGTTGACAACAAGTATCCATCCTTTCAGACTCCACAGGACAGTCTGCACTATCATCCTCTCCTGCTTTCTTTTAAGGTCTTGTGTTCCACAGATACATCTGACGTTACTTCATGGCAACTCTTGAACTCTGGGAAAACAATTAGGAAGCCTCCATGGAACACACTTAGGCCCTGTGCATGTTACTGTGGTATAACTTGTTCTCAATGTAGGGACATTAACAGTGATATCAAGACCTGTTCCTGGACCTTAGCTGACTTTTGGGAACCCCTGCCACATAGTGGATTACCTGAAATAGCCTTGGTGATACTTGAGGAACTCAGTCTTTTTTTGAAGTCCTTTGGAGGTTTGCCCCCCTCCGAGATGAGATGCAGAAGTACTAGAAGAGGTTAGTAGGAAGTAGGGTGTAGGTGTGGGGCTAGGAAGGAGGGGAAACTGCACTATTATGGACAATCAAATATGATATTCAAATGAAATAAACCCATAATTCTGCTTGTTTTTTTTTTTAAAAAAAGGTCTGAGATTCTAGAAAGATGATCCTCCATAGTGACTCTGTAGCCACCTCATCACCTAATTTCTTCTCAGTGGAGAGACAGATCTGACATTTTGGAGGGAGTGGGATGTTTACTCTAACTTCACTGCTTTCTCTAAATGAGAACCAGAGGCTTGGTATATGTCATATAACTCAGGAATTGTGGCAGTAATGTACAGGTTCCCAACATGCATTTGGAAAGACCCTGACAGGTGGTAGTTTTGGGAGATAATATGTGCTGCAAGTTTGTGATGAGTTTTTAATCTTGCCTGGCAGATGATGGTGTGATGGAAGCTCTTGGTAGAAGCTGGACAGGCATGGCTCTACTTAGTCCTTTCCAGTGTGGTATAGGAAGTATTGGAACACTTGATTATTTCTGGTTTTGTTCCTTAAACCACAGTCCTTCATGAATTTATTTAGAATCTAATTGTGAGTGCTCTCTGTTCTCTGTGTTTTCTCAATTCGTTCTTCTCTCTCTTTCTCTCTTTTTCTCCCTCATAAGTTCACACATGCATTCAGAAGTTTGTGTGTTTCCAAACAATAGGGGGACAGGGCTATGTGGTAGGGCCTGAGGGTTCGACTGCATTACTTTCCAGACTATTATACTGCTGAGTTCTTCGAGACCTACTTTAAGCATCAATACTATTGTCTTAAGATCTCACCATGGAGGCATCTAGCAATCCCATGGGAAGTTTGTATAGCTGTCCTGATATAGGTTTGAAACACATGGATTATGTGCTGCTACTTTTTATTAATAGTCACCTTGGACATAGAATCTATGTTCTAAAACAGGAGAAAACTCATTGCAATATCTGGTATGTTCAGACATTTGGAATAGATTCCTGGTAAAACAGAGAGCTTGATGGAGCATCTAGGACTGATGAGTGAACTCATGCAGCCAGGACACCATCCATCTGAACACATAGAAACAGACACCCCAGGGACAGGATAACAATTTTCAAAGCACCAGGAGATCCCAACACTTAGGAGCCAGAATGTGGCATCCACAGGGCTATAGCAGACCAAGATACAATTAGAGTTCACCTTATCCTTGAGACCTGTGTTCATGGGGTTCTTTCCTCCTGTTTCTAGATGCTACCATTCTATGAGAAACTGAAGGTGGAACATAAACAGGTCATTTATGAATTAAAGGTCTTTGAGAATGAGAAAACCAAAGCATCAGAAAAGTTCAGTGAGCTGATCAAGGAGACAGTCTTTTATCGGTAAGTGCCCCTTTGACATGGACCCCATTAGCTGTGGAATGGGATTATCTCGTGTTATGATTTCCGTTGACAGAATAGTCCTAAGCTCTGGTTCTAGGCTTTTTTTCCCTTAGGAGCCTTAGCAAGCTGCTCTTGGACTTGTGCCTGTTGGACTCAGTTTGCTAAGTGAGACAGATACCGTTAGCCACTGCCACCACTGTGCTAGAGTCTACTCTAGTATCGTTAATTTCCTTCTCAGGTCTTGATGAGGTTGAAGATTAAACTATCACAACTATTATTCTCTCTTCCTAGTTAGATATATTAGGTACTAGACTTACGTTTTCCAGCTTAGGACAACTCTATTGTAAACTCCATTATGCCCTCACCCTAGGACTAGATATGTAGGTCATTTTGTTCTCGATTTTCCTTTTCTTAGGCACACTTGTTATTCACTGTTTTGTATATAGTTTTGTATTAAGCCTAAATCTTTTCTTTAGACTAAAAGGGGAATTGTAGTGAGACAGTCCTTCTGTAGCACTGACCACACCCATTGGGGGTGGAGCCATGGGCGGAAGTGACCTGTGGAAGGAGGTCAGAGGGGGCCAGGAAAGGCGCTCTCTTTCTGGCATGACTCGGACAGGAGAGGATCGGGTTGAATTTCCTGGTGTTCATCTGTCTAGGTTGTAAGTTATTTCTCCCTGAATAAACATCTATTCGGCCTATTTGTTTATCCTGATCCTTATTTACCGCGATAGGGATTTACACTGTAAATGGAACGCCAGTCAGCCCTGGGCTTCTGGAGCTCACCTAGGCTATTGTGATATACAGTGAGAAGCAGTTTGCAAGGAGGAGAACCTCATACACGTTCAAAATGTGTGATTTTCAGAGTCAATGATTTGGGTGGCATGTGGCTTTCTCCTCTCTTCCTGTTTTCAAATGTGTTCTCTTCACTTTTCCCAGCTATTGCTTCACAGTGACAGAAGCCGGAGTATGAGGCATCAGCCCTGTTTTCTGTAAGTGGTACTGGATATTTCTCCCATCCAGGACAGTATAGTCTGGGGTTAACTGGGTGATCATCTGGGAGCTTTAGAAAGCTGATGTTGGAAGGTTGGGATTTGGGCCTTTTGGGGAAAAATTCTCTCAGCATTTCAACATAATCTTGCCAAGAAAATGAACATAGTTTTCCACAGAAGAATTAGGCCCCATGGACTGACAACTGAGTTGTGGGACTATTCTAAAACAGTTGGTATGGTTTGTCTAAACCGAACAGCCAATTTGTCATTATATTTCTTTATCCTAGCTCTCTATTCTTTTATTTCTTTCTCCTCTTTTTTCTCAGTTAGATAGATAGATAGATAGATAGATAGATAGATAGATAGATGATAGATAGAGTGAGTGAGATTGGTGGTGGGAGGGAGAGATTGTATATATTTCTGTAGTTTAAGCCTGTGGGTGTGGTGATACATCATGCATGTGTGCATTATTCTGAGGACACCACTGGATTTCATGTCAAATTCCCTCTTGAACGAGGGTTTCCTACTTCCCAGAATGCTGACTTTTTTACTAGCCATGCTGACCAACAAGCTGTTGAGATCCTTTGTATATGTTTACAATTGTATGACAGTGTTAACCCTCCTTAAAAACATAATCTTCTAATGAACAGGAGCTCAAAAGATTAGAGGAAAGACTTGAGGTCCTACTGAAGCAGAAGGAGATGATGGTGATTCAGACAAAGAAACTGTCACAAAAGCTGCAATATCATTTTGATGTCTCCCAGATGAGGTAAGAGCCCTGGCTGGGGAGAACAGGTAGAGCCTAGAGGCTTCCTCTCACATGCATGGGTCTTAGCCACAACCATGGAAAGGCAACCTCAGATAAATGTGCCAGTGATTTCTACAAGAGCATCCATCCAGAAAACAATATGTTTGATATCAGTGTGTCTGTAGAATTGAGTCTCCCTTCCTGTCCTCTGACATCTCTATGTTCTGAGCAGTAGTTTCTTGAACTAACAGTGATTCGCCTTCCTCAGCCTCCTACGTTTTGTGATTGAGTGCGTGCATCAGCAGGCATGATAAATTTATTTTTGAACCTCTTCTATACGGATGAGATGCTCAACTTTGAACACTGCTCTCTGCATCACTGAGACATTTCCTGTGAAAATTGTTATCTTTGTAGAGTGGGTTAAGAACTTTCCAGGTTGAAACCAGCTAGAGCCTCAGATATAGTCAATATCAGAAACTTCTTGGTACTGTTCTCTCACCATCTTCCAAAAGGAGTCTGGATGTTGAATCTCAGATGTAGTAGTAAGACAATCACAAGTTTCTACTTTTTTCCAGCCAGTGCCAGAGGTCACAGGAACACATCTCAGAAATTCTTCTCTATCATGACAGGATTTATATTGTGAGCTTTTCATGTTCAAGTTGCCTCCTGGATATGATATTGGGCCTAGTTTAAAGACCTTGTTCTGATTTCCATGATGATAATATATTCTTTAGATTTTGCTTTACATTTTTCCTTTTCTTGTTATAGTTTTGCTATTTTGATGTTTTCCATTCTTGTTATTGTTTTTCATAATTTGCAAGAGAATTCTGCTCATCTCAATTTTTCCTTCAGCTGTCTCTATGTGTTTGTGTAGGCTGGTCATGTCCTCCCTCTCTGTATCTGGATTCCAGTTCAGCTCAGGGTTTAGTTGTGGGTGTTTCCTTCTGTTTCCATCAGCTAGTAGATAAGGGCTCTATGATGATGGATAAGTTAGTCATCAATCTCATTATCAGGGAAGGACACTTATTGTAGCCTTTTTAATGTTACTCATATTGTTAGTTGGGGACAGTCTTGTAGGTCTCTTAACAGTTCTGAAGGTTGAGGTTTCTCTTAAAACCTATAATGCCTCCCTCTTTTATTCTCTCTCTCTCTCTCTCTCTCTCTCTCTCTGTTTTCTTCTCTTCTCTTCTCTTCTCTCATCTATTCCTCCCTTGACTCAATCTTCCTAGGCCCACAGGCTTTCCTCTCCCTCTCTTTCTCTTTCTCCTAGTTCCCTCTCCACTCACTGTGCCATCACTGCTCCTCATATGCTCAGGATATCTTGTCCTTTTCCCTTCTGAGAGGGACCTTATATGAATCTCTTAGAATCCTTCTTATATCCTCTATTGAGAGCTCTCTATTCAGTTCTATACCAAATTTTTTAATAGGGTTATTTGATGTTTTCTTGACTAGTTTCTTGAGTTCTTTGTATATTTTGGAGATCAGCCCTCTGTCAGATGTAGGATTGGTGTGGGATGATGTTTGGTCTTGTTAACTGTGTTCTTTGCCTTACTGAAGCTTCTCAGTTTAAGGAGGAATCATTTATTAATTGTTGATCTCAGTCTTTGCTACTGGAGTTATGTTAAGGAGCAGTCACCTGTACCAATTTGTTCAAGGATACCTCCCATTTTCTCTTCTAAGAGGTTCAGTTTGGCTGGATTTATGTTGAGGTCTTTGATCCATTTGGACTTGAGTTTGTGCATGGCCATCATGCAGTTGTGCCTGCACCATTTGTCGAAGATGCTGTCCTCTCCCCCATTGTATTCTTTTAGCTGTTTTGTCGAGAATCAGGTGTTCATAGGTGTATGGGTTAATATCAAGATTTTCAGTTGGATTCCGATTGTCTACTTGTCTATTTTTGTGCTAATACCAGGCTGTTTACAGGACTATAGCTGTGTAGTTGGGCTTAAAGTCATGGATGGTGATGCCTCCTTAAGTTCCTTTATTGTATAGGGCTGTTTTGGCTATCCTGGGTCTTTTGTTTTTCCATATAAAGTTGATTATTATCCTATCAAGGTCAGTGAAGAATTGTGGTGGGATTTTAATGGGATTTCACTGATTCTGTAGATTGCTTTTTCAAGATTGCCATTATAAAAATGTTTATCCTATCTGTCTAAAAGCATGGGAGATCTTTCCATTTTCTGCTATCTTCTTTATATTCTTTCTTTAAAGACACAAAGTTCTTGCTATATACATCTTTCATTTGTTTGGTATGTTGTTTGTGGCTATTGTAAAGGGTGAGGTTTCTCTGATTTCTTTCATAACCCATTTGTCATCTGTATATAGTAGGGCTACTGATTTTTTTGAGTTTATCTTGTATCCTGCTAGTTTGATGAAGGTGTGTATCAGCTGTAGGAGTTCCCTGGTAGATTTTTAGGATTGCCTGCTTAAACTATTATATCATCTGCAAATAGGGAAAGTTTGAATTCTTCCATTCCAATTTGTATCTCCTTGATCTACTTTTGGTGTCTTTTTTTTTTTAACATGTGGATCCCAGTTCACTCTCCCTCCCTCCCTGCCTCTTTCCCTCCCTCTTAACCTCTCTGCCCCCTCACATGTATCCTGACCACCCTCCCTCCCATCCCCCCACCCCAATTCCACATGTAGGACAATGCCATCCAGGTGGGGTCATGTGGTTCTGTCAAGTCATCTGAAGTAGGGACTAGGACTTCTTCCCTGTTTCTAGGTTAAGGCAGTATCCCTCCATGGGGGATTTATCCGCAAGGTCCTTTTATGCACCAGGAATACATCCTGGTTCCACTGTCTGACTACTTTTGGTGTCTTATTGCTTTAACTAGAACTTCAAGCACAATATTGAAGAGATATTGAGAGAGAGGGAAGCCTTGTCTTGTTCCTGATTTTAGAGGAATCACCTTAAGCTTCTCTCCATTCAGTTTTATGTTGGCTCTTGGTTTAATGCGTATAGCTTTTACTATGTTTAAGTATGTTACTGATATCCCTGATCTCTCAAAGATCTTTATCATGAAAAGGTGTTGAATTTTGTCAAAGGCTTTTTCAACATATGTAGATGATCATGTGGATTTTCTTTTTCAGTTTTTTTTTATATGATGGATCACGTTGATAGATTATAATATGTTAAATCATCCCTGCAACACAAGGATGAAGCCTACTTGATCATGGTGGATGATTTCTCTTATGTATTCTTGGATTTGGTTTACCAGTATTGAGTATTTTTGCATCAACATTCAGGAGGGATATTGGTGTATAGTTTTATTTCTTAGTTGTATCTTTGTGTGGTTTGGCTCAGAGAAAGAGTTTGGTAATTAAACTTCTGTTTCTGTTGTGTGGAACAATTTGAGGAGTATTGTTATTAGCTCTTCCTTGAATTTCTGGTAGAATTCTGCACTGAAGCCATCTTGCTCTGGGTTTTTTTTTTTTGGGGGGGGGGGGGTGGGACTCTTTTGATTACTGTGTTTATTTCATTATGGTTTATAGTTCTATTTAAGTTGTTTAACTGTTCTTGATTTAATTTTGGTAAGTGATAGTTATCCAGAAATTTGTCCATTTCCTTTGAATTTTCAAAGTATGACCTAAAACTTGTCTGGATTTCCTCAGTACCAGTTGTTATGTCCCCCTTTTTGTTTCTGATTTTATTAATTTGCATGTTCTCTCTCTGCTTTTGGTTACAATGGATAAAGGTTGTCTGGTTACTTTGAATAAAGGTTGTCTATCTTGTTGATGTTCTCGATAAACCAATTCTTTTGTTGCGTTGAGATTTGTATTGCTTTCCTTGTTTCTACTGTATTGATTGAAGCCCTCAAATTGATTATTTCCTGGCATCTACTCCTCCAGGGTGAGTTTGCTTCTATTTGTTCTAAGGCTTTCAGTTGTGCTGTTAATTCTCTAATATGACTATCTTGTGTTTTCTTTCATATGGGCACTTATTGCAATGAACTTCCCTGTTTGCACTGCTTTCAAAGTGTGCCATAAGTTTAGATATTTGTGTCCTCATTCTCATTGAATTTTTGGAAATTCTTAATTTCTTTCTTTATTTCTTCTTTGACCCAAGTTTGGCATTGTTCTCTTTCCATGAGTTTGTAGGGTTTCTGTGATTTGTGTTGTTGTTGATTTCCAAATTTAAAGCATGGTGGTCTGATAAGATGCAGGGGACTATTCCATTTTTTTTTTTTTACTCTCTGTTGAGGTTTGTCATGTCACCTGGTATGTTTGACTTTAGAGAAAGTTCCATGTGTAGCAAAGAAGAAGGTATGTTCTTTTGTGTTTGGATGGAATGTTCTAGAGATGTATGTTAAACCCAATAGAGACATAACTTCTGTTAGTTCTTTTGTTTATTTGTTAAGTTTGTGATTGGTGGTCCTGTCTAGTGTTGAAGCCTCCCACTATAAGTGTGTGAGGTTTTATGTGATCTTTGAATTTTAGTAGAATTTCTTTTATGAATATTGGTGCCTTTGTATTTGGGGTATTGATGTTCTGAATTGAGACTTTTTGCTAATGGATTTCTCCTGTGATGAATAAAAAATGACCTTCTTCATTTCTTTTGACTGAGTTTGGTTTGAAGTCTAACTTGTTAGAAATTAGGATAGCTACACCTGCTAGCTTCTTTGGTCCATTGGATTGGAAGATCTTTTCCCAACTTTTTACCCTGAGGTTATGTCTGTCTTCGAATCTTAGATGTGCTTCTTGTATGCAGCAGAAGGATGGATTCTGTCTTCGTATCCATTCTGTAAGCCTTTGTCTTTTTATAGGTCACATAATACCATAAATGTTGAGGAAAGTAATGACCATTGATTGTTAATGCTTGTTTGTTTTCGACTAGTTGTTGGCAGTAGCATTGTGAATATATTTGCCCCTGCTTTACCCTTGGGTTCTGATGAAGTGGGATTATCTATTGCCTATGTCCTTTTTTGAGTGTAGTTAACTTCCTTGGGTTGGAGTTTTCCTTCCAGAACTTTCTGTAGGGCTGGATTTGTAGATACTTATTGGAAAAATATGGCTTTATCACTAAATATATTTTTTTCTCTGTCTATATTGATTGAAAGTTTTGCTGGTTATAGTAGCCTGGTCTGGAATCCATGAACTCTTAGAAGTTGTAGAGGATGTATCCAGGACCTTCTGGCCTTGAGAGTTTCCATCTAGACGTCAGGTGTAATCTGCCTTTATATGTTACCTGGCCTTTCGCCTTAATATTCTTTCTTCATTCTGTATGTTAGGAGTTTTGATTATCATGTGTCGAAGGACCTTTTTCCTTTTGTCCAGTCTATTTGATATTTGGTAAGCTTCTTGTACTTTCATGGGCATGTCCTTCTTCAGATTGGGTAAAGTTCCCTCAATGATTTTGTTGAATATATTTTCTGCACCTTTGAGCTGGGCTTCTTCGTCTTCCTCTATGCCTACTATTCTTAGATTTGGCCTTTTCATGGTGTACCACATTTCCTTGATGTTTTGTATTAAGGATTTGTTGGATTTAAGATTTTCTATGGTCAATTAATCTATTTGCTCTAGTTTATCTTCAGTGCCTGTGATTCTCTCTTCTATGTCTTGCATTGTGTTGGTTATGCTTGTGTCTGTAGTTCCTGATTGTTTGCCCAGTTTTTCTATTTCCAGCATTGCTTTAGTTTGTGTTTTATTGTCTCTATTTCAGTTTTCAATTGTCTTGAACTGTTTTCTTCACCTGTTTGGTTTTTTTTTTTTTTTTTTTTTTTTTTTGTCCTTCTGTACCTTCTTTAAGAGATTTGTTCATTTCTTCCATTTTTTAAAATTTATTTTATATAACCAAGTCCATTTAAAAGAAAACAAACATTTATAGACATATTTGCAAACTTGGGCATCCTTCTTTCCAAACTACTTCCGGCTGGTAACGGGCGCTGGCATGGGGATTGTAAGAAGATGCAGAAATCCTGGCTGTAGTCTGTAAGGCTGCTATGTCCAGCTGTTTTGAATGTAGGATAACCTGGTACTCTGTTTCAGGTGGTCTGGCTTGATCCAACCACATTAGTCTGGAAGGAATCCACAGCTTTTCATTTTCTGTGGAAACAAAAATAGAAATAATTTTCCACAGTAACTTGTCCTTGAACTTAAATTTTGGAGTCAAAGCATTATTTTTTATTTAATTTATCATTTTACATGTCAATCCCAGTTCCCTCTCCCTCCCTCCCCTCTCTCCCTCCTTTCCTCCCTTTTACCCTCTCTGCCCTCTCACATGCACCCTGACCACCCTCCCCTCCCATCCCCCCACCCCAATTCCATATGTAGGGGAGTGCCATCCAGTTGGGGCCATGTGGAACTGACAGGTCATGTGAAGTAGGGACTAGGGCTTCTCTCCTGTTTCTAGGTAAAGGCAGTTATCCCTCCATGGGGGGTGTGTTAGCAAGGTCATTTTGTGTACCAGGGATACATCCTGGCTCCACAGTCTGAGGTCCCTTAGACTGCTCAGTCCTTCTGGCTGAGCCCCATACAGGGGGCCTGAGTCAGTCCCATGCTGGCTTCCCAGCTATCAGTCTGGTGGCCCGTTAGCTCCTCCTTGTTCAGGTAAGCTGTCTCTGTGTGTTTCTGCTGCCTGGTCTTGTCCTCTCCATCTGCATCAGTGTTTATGTATGGGTGTTTGCTCCTGTTTCCTACAGGCATTAGATGAGGGCTCCATGGATAGGTTAGTTGTTGATCTCACTATCCGGGAAGGACATTTATGGTAGTCTTTCCATGGAAGCTTAAATTGTTAGTTGGCAGCAGTCTTGTAGTGCTCTAGACCTTTCTTTGTGTTCAATTTTATCTTCAAACCAATATTGGCTCCCTCTTTTATGTTCTCTCTCTCTCTCTCTCTCTCTCTCTCTCTCTCTCGTCTTCTTTTCCTAACCGGGCTCAATCTTCCTGGTCTCATGTGTTCCCCTTTCCTCCCCCTCGTTTTCTCCTACTTCTCTCTCCATTCGCTGCCCCCCACTTCCCCCTGTGCTCTGGGGGGACTTGTCCCTTCCCAGTTCTGTGAGGGACTTTATATGAATCTCTTAGAATACATCTAGTATCCTAGTTCCTCTGGTGGTGTGAATTAGAGTCTGGTGATCCTTTGATCTAGGTCTAAAATCCATATATGAGTGAGCACATACTATGTTCCTCTTTTTGTGACTGGGTTACCTCATTCAGGATGGTTTCTTCAAGTGCCATCCACTTGCCTGTGAATTTCAAGATACCATTATTTTGTTTCTCCACAGTAGTATTCCATTGTGTAGATGTGCCGCATCTTCATTATCCATTCTTCAATTGAGGGGCATCTAGGTTGCTTCCAGGTTCTTGCTATTACAAATAGTGCTGCTATGAACATAGGTGAGCACATGTCTTTGTTGCATGGATGTGGATCATTTGGGTATATGCCAAGAGAGGGATTGCTGGGTCCTGTGGTAAACTAATTCCCATTTTCCTGAGGAACTGCCATACTGATCACCAAAATGGCTGTATTAGTTTGCACTCCCACCAGCAGTGGAGGAGTGTTCCCATTTCTCCACATCCTCTCCAACATGAGTCATCATTGGTGTTTCTAATTTTAGCCATTCTGGCAGGAGTAAGATGGTATCTCAAAGTTGTTTTGATTTGCATTTCCCTGATAGCTAAAGATGTTGAGCACTTTCTTAAGTGTCTTTCAGGCTTTTTGATTTCCTCTATTGAGAATTCTTTCTTCAGTTCTGTACCCCATTTTTAATAGGGTTATTTGGTGTTTTGTTGACTAGTTTCTTGAGTTCTTTGTATATTTTGGAGATCAGCCCTTTGTCAGATACAGCATTGGTGAAAAACCTTTTCCAAGTCTGTGGGCTGCCGTTTGATCTTGTCCACTGTGTCCTTTGCCTTCACAGAAGCTTCTAAGTTTGAAGAGGTCCCATTTATCAATTGTTTCTCTCAGTGTCTGTGCCCCTAAACCAATTTGTTCAAGGTTACCTCCTACTTTCTCTTCTAAGAGGTTCAATGTGGCTGGATTGATGTTGAGGTCGTTGATCCATTTGGACTTGAGTTTTGTGCATGGCGACAGACATGGGTCTATCTGCAGTCTTCTACACACCCTCATCCAATTGTGCCAGCACCATTTGTTGAAGATGCTGTCCTCGCCCCATTGTATAATTTTAGCTGTTTTGTCGAAAATCAGGTGTTCATAGGTGCGTGGATTAATATCAGGATTTTTAATTCGATTCCATTTGTCTACTTGTCTATTTTTGTGCCAATACCAGGCTGTTTTCAGAACTATAGCTCTGTAGTAGAGCTTAAAGTCAGGAATTGTGATGCCTCCTGAAGTTCTTTTTATTGTACAGGGTTGTTTTGCTATCCTGGGTCTTTTGTTTTTCCATATAAAGTTGATTATTATCCTTTCAAGGTCAGTGAAGAATTGTGGTGGGATTTTAATGGGGACTGCATTGAATCTGTAGATTGCTTTTGGCAAGATTGCCATTTTTACTATGCTTTGAAGGCCTCTTTCCTATGCTACTTACGAGGGACATGTTCCGTATCCTTCTGCCTAGGGGAAATTCCTCGGACCATGGGCAGAGAGTGCTGTGTGCACAAGAGTAGACTTCTGGTGAGTCACTGTTAGTCAGCCAAGAAGCAGACCCCTCTGGGGCGGTCCAAATGGCGTGCAGCGGTGTGTCATCCATCAGTCCTCCTAGTAATGCAGGCAGTGGGACTCGTGGGCACCATTTCTTCCATTTTTTCATCATTTTTTCTTCGATATCTTTAAGGGATTTTTCTCACATTGTCTTTGAAGGCCTCTATAATTTTTATGAAGATATTTTTAAATCGTTCTCTTCTGCCTTATCTGCTTTCAGGTATTCAGGTCTAGTTGGTGTAGAGTCCCTAGATTCTGATGGTGTCAAGCTTTTGTTTCTATCGTTAAGTGTTTTCTTGTATTGCCGTCTTCCCATTGCTTCTTTCAGTAGGTGTAAGTGGGGTCTCTCTGTCTCTCTGTGGTACTCCCCAGGTGGGCTAAGGTAGGTCAGAAGTTCGATGTCTGTAGTTCTATGTGTTCCAAACTCTCTAGGAGGTCTTTTCTCAGGCAGAGGCCAGGCAATATCCAGCAGTAAGGGATTCAGGATGGTCCCAGGGGTGGGTCTCATGTGCTCAGAGCAGCTCCAGGAAGTTAGTGGAAGGTAGCAGGATTATTGGATCAGCCCTCTGTGGATGGAGGTCATGTTCTTTGTGTGTGTGTGGTGGGTGTGTATCAGAGCATCAGGAACGCTATTGCTGGGGACAGGACACAGTGGGGAGCAAGATTCAGGGCCAATCCAGGGAGTTCCCAGGGATGGGTGTTGGGGGGGGGGGTTCAACCCGAACTGGTCCCAGACTTACCTCTCAATAGCTTAGTAATGGCACAAAAATAGACAGTTATACCAATGGAATCGAATTGAAAATCCTGATATTAACCCACACGCCTATGAACAACTGAATTTGACAAAACAGCTACAATTTTACACTGGAATTAGGAAAGCATATTCAACAAATAGCATCCCTAGCATTATACAGAATATCATATCCAGAGAGATAATCTGGTTGGGGAACTGACAGTAACCAAAATCACTGACTTTACAAACTTTACTCACATCTTTCAAAAAACCAAAGAAGCATTTATAAAGATTAGTATTACAGTGTGTGTGTGTGTGTGTGTGTGTACCCATACATATATGTAAATGAAAGTGCCTGCAGAGGCCTATGGTGCTCTGTCCCATACAACTCCAGTGTGACCTTGATGCTGGGAACCAAACTCTGCAAAAGCACTGTGTGCTCTTAGCTGCTGAGGCATTTCTCCATCCCTGGCCAGTTTTCTTAAACTAAAATAAACAAACAAACAAATACACAGACAAAATACATAAAGCCTAACTAAAATAAACAAAACCCAGGGTAATGGATCAGAGATTTTTCTGGTTTTTAGCCTGCATTTCATTTTTACTGTTAGTTTTTTTTTCTGCTACAAATCAAAACACACATACTTCAACATGTGTACCTTGAAGTGGGAAAAGTAAAAATTCCCTTTTATTTTCTGACCTTTTCTTCTAGGCTCAAAGCCTGAGTGTGTGTCAAATAACTAACTAGCTTTAGCAAGCTAAAATCTCAGAACCACCACATTTTTCAACAATCAGTACACATTATTAAGTTTTAAAACATATGGGTATCTTAAATATCTCAATGTGACAAAAAAAAAATCTTACCCTGAATGAACTTTTAAGTGAGCAATTATGCTTGAATGATAATGAACTAATATTATTTTCAACTTTTCTATAGTTTCTCAGTTTTTAATGGTTATATACTACTTATACTTACTAATCGAAGAGGCATGGTATTATAATGTGTTGCATTGCAAAGATAGCCAGGAAGTTCCTGTACACTTCTCTCCCTCCCTTTCCTGTTATCAGTATCTGATATTACTATGGTACATTTGTCAGTATTAAGAAACCAACATTGATACAGTGTTTTAGTGAAACTCCAGATAAAATTTTGTGCCTACTGAGTAGCATTCAGGGTACTAGAAGATACTCTACAAGCTACCAGAAGAGAAAGGCAATCATCATCATCACCCAGTCACAAACTCGAGGCTGACAACAGTTAACTGCCTGCAAGATGTAATGGTACAATAGTGACCTAATGCTTGACTGGATTTATGATTCACTCTGTGAGATGGAACCTATATCCGATAATACGGAAGGTCAAGAACACAGGACTAGGTAAGTCAGAGATTAGAGGGAAAGTCTACTAATATGATTCTGCTAAAGGGACACGAAACAAATTACTGGTGCCAGATTACTGTACCCATATATCTGTGCTTCATTCAGCCCTCATAAGAGAAGCTTCATATAGTAGATAAAAATTAAGACACAGACCCTAACTGCAGAATATGCAGAAGACTGCGAGATGTTGGAGCAGTTACCCTTAAATCCAATAATTTCATCCAACCAATCCCTTAAGTTTGGGGATGTACCAGGAAGAAGAGGTGGGAAGACTGTAAGAGCCAGAGGTGGTGGGTGACTCAAAAGAACCAGTGTTTGCTCAATACATGTGGACTCACGGAGACTGAGGGGGCATGCACAGGTCAGTCCCAGCAATGAGAATGAAACTGACACAAAATCTATTTGCAATTGATAGCTGCTGGCAAAGAGAAAGCTATTTTCTTCAAATAAGTGTCACTGTGTCTATCAACCAGGACAGACAACCATGCGCAGGAGTGGCTTTTCAACACAAAATGAGCTCCAGGTTTTCTTTGCCATTGTTGCTAGATTTTTGTTTGTTTGATTGATTTTGAGGTAGGGGGCTTGTTTTTATTTTTCTTACTATCTTTTGAGGGCAAGAGGCAAAAAAAAAAAGAAAGAAAAGTTGTGTGGGTAGGGAGGTAGCAAGTGTCTGGGAGGAATTTCAGGAAGAAAAACATGATCAAAATATTATTGCATGAAAAAATATTTTTAAAGTAAAAAAAACAGTTATCTGGATTCACTTACTCATCCACTCATGTTATTTTTCTCTTCCAAGGACAATCCATGATGCACACTGGCTTTTCTTGAGTATGTGTGTGTATATGTATATGTGAGATCATGTATGCAACTGAGCATGTACAACAATAAGAATTTGCCTTTAACATCTTTATTCTAATTCTTATCCTACAAAACCTAGTAATTTAGACTGTACAATTCCATGTTTTAGACTGTTCATAGAGCTATGTATCATCATCTAATTTCAGACCACTGTCATATCAGTACTTTCTATTCGTCCTAGACAAGCACTAATATCTGCTTACTGAAAAAAATATCTTATGAATGTGCCATGTACTCTTAGTCTACTGTGATATTTCTTTCACTTAGCAAAATATTTCCAGGTCCATCCATGTTGTAGCATCATTGTTTTATTAATGTTTAAAAACATTCCATTTTACTTTTCTATTCATCAAGTAATGAACATTGGGGTTGTCTTGACTTTCCATCTGCTATGAATAATGAACAACCCTTCAACCAAAGAATGGATAAAGAAAATGTGCATTTACATAATGGAATATTACTCAGAGATAAAACAATGACACATCTTGAAATTTCCGGACAAATGAATGGATCAAGAAAAAACCATCGTGAATGAGATACTCCAGACCCAGAAAGATAAACACTCTATGTATTCCCTCCTAAGTGTCTATTAGATGACAAGCATATGATAATCAGGCTATACTCCACAACCCCAGAGAAGCTAGGTAAAAGATTTTCCCTAAGAGGGACACACATGGAAGGACCCAGGAAAGGAAAACAGTTAAGATCTCCTGGGTAAACTGGGAAGGGAAAGAAGGAAGTGGATAAGGGATGACAACATTAGGGATCAAGAAGACAAAGTTGGAAAAGGGACAGACGGAAAGAGCAGTGAAAGAGATATCTTGATAGAGGGAGATGTTATGAGGTTTGTGAGAAACCTGGTGTTAGAGAAATTTTTGGGAATCCACAAGGACGACCCCAGCTAAGATTCCTAGAAATAATGGAGAGTGTGTCTGAAGTGTCTTCTTCTTTCATTAGAATGATGACTACTCTGTGATCATAGTAGCTACATCCAGTAATTGATGGAAGCAGATGTAGTGACCCATAGCCAAGCACTGGGCTGAGCTCCGGAGTTCAGTTGAAGAGATGAAGGAGGGATCATATGAACAACGGGGGGGGGTCATGAACATGATGCAAAAACCACAGAGATAGCTGACCTGAGCTTGTAGGAGCTCACCAACTATGGACTGACAACTGGGGCACCTGCATGGGACTGAACTAGACCTTCTGAGTGTGGGTGACAGTTATGTGACTGGACATGTTATGGGGGGGCTGCAGTGGCACTAGGACCTATCCCTGAAAAAGAACCTGGATTTTTGAACTCCATTGCCTACGGTGGGATACCTTGATGATCACTGATAAGGGGGAGATGAAGGGTAGGAAGGGGTGGAAGTGTGTAAAACAAAAAAATTAACTTTTAAATAATAAAAATTCCCACAGAAAACCTACACTATTTCTAAAAGAGTAAACACCTCACACCTTTTCCCCTTCTTTCCCTTACCATCCATATCATACAAATGTCCCAACATACCACTCTGAAGAGATGAAATGAAAAAAGCTCCCCATTGTCCAACACAGACTTCAATCACAGTGTTTCAACACTGGAGCTGCCAGTCCAACCTCCCAGCAAAACGGAATCACTTGAGGACATATGCAAGAAATGCACTTCTTCCTACTGTCAGCTTCCCTCTCTCCTCCAATGTAGCAAGTCAGGAAAGACACACACAACACAACAACAATCACTTCCATATGGATGTTTGTCCTAGTTGGTTATAGTTATATGTAGTTTGATGCTGTTGGAGCGTACTGTTAACTTTAAGAGAAGCAAGCATCAAACTCCCAGCTTGCCCATGTACCTTGGTCAGGGATATTTATACCCACAATATTTAGGTTTGTCAGGTAAACAGTTGTAAAACACATCTACTCCATTTCTTATTTTAAACACTGTAAACTAAGTTAGTACAACTGACTTGAATCATTGCTTCCTTCTCTACTTAGTGGTTTTTGAATAGGCAAGGGGTGGTGTGCTTAAGTCTCTGAACTGTATTCTGCTAACACCCAGTCCAGTTCAATGTTGAGCAATCAGAGAAATGTCATAAACCCATACATAATGTTTTCAGGGCCAGGGGAAAAAGGAAAAGTTAAGCTGATTATAACTTAGACACTCTGGTGGTTTGAATAACAATGGCCCTCACAGGCTGTGCACTAGTTGAAATGTTAGGAGCTATTGCCCTGTTGAGGTGGGTGTGGCCTTGCTGGAAGAATTAAGTGACTGGGGTTGGCTGTGAGTTTTCAGAAACCAAGGCAAGACCCAGAGTCTCTTTTTCTGTTGCCTAGAGATCCATATAAAGAACTGTCTGGTAATTCTCTTCCATCTTCCATCATGTCTACCAGTATGCTGCTATGCTTCTCACTATGATGACAATGGTCTAAACCTTTGAAGCTGTAAGCATGTCCCAATCAAATGTTTTACTTTATAAGATTTGCCATGCCGGGAGCACAGTGGATCCTGGCGATGGTAGCTGCTTTCTGGCATCCCGGGTGGTGTCGGGACTCTGGGCCTAGAGGGCCGGCTTCCTCTCTAAGAATGAATGGTCAACAGGGCAGTGATGGCGACAGGTTATTGCAGCCAAAGCTCAGCTGCCTAGGAGATAAGACCTAAGCTGCCATTCGAGAGAAAGCAGCAGTTTGGTGTCCTCTGGACTTTATGTTCTCACTTTATCCCCTAGCTATCAGGAATGAAGACTTTGCACTTGGCTATGCCCCTCGGCCAGCAAGCCTTCAGTATCCTCAAATAATGCCACTCCCTGAAGATAGCCTCCAGAGTTGAAGCAAGCAGAACCACAAGCCCTTCATCGTTTCAGAGAGATTTGGAAACATTGCCATAGGCTTCGGAGGTAGCTCTCACTCCCAAGCCCCAGAGAAAGTGACGCTTCTTGTAGATGGCACACGTTTTGTGGTAAACCGCTTATCCGGATACCATGTTGGGAAGGATGTTTGGACCAGGAAGAGAATACAACTTCACAAGACCCAATGATAAGAGTATGAGATTGCAAAAAGGATCAGTGCCACTGTGTTCCACACAGTGATGGATTATTACAAAACTGGCACCATCAACTGTCCTGATGGCATCTCTATCCCAGATCTGAGAGACGCGTGTGACTATCTCTGAATTAACTTTGACTTCAACACTATCCGATGTCAAGATTTAAGTGCTTTACTCCATGAGCTGTGCAACGATGGTGCCCACAAGCAGTTTGATCACTACCTCGAGGAACTTATTCTGCCCACCATGGGGGGCTGTGCCAAGAAAGGGGAGTGAGAGTGTCACATTGTCATGCTGACAGATGAGGACTCTGGACTGGGATGAAGACCACCCCCACCCATGGGGGAAAAGTATTCCCAAATACTCTACAGCTCCAAGCTCTACAGATTCTTCAAATACATCGAGACTCAGGATGTTGCTAAAACAGTGTTGAAGGAACGGGCCTGAAGAACATTCGCATTGGAATTGAAGGCTACCCCTACCTGCAAAGAAAAGACTAAGAGGAGATCTGGTGGGAGGTCTGAAGTTATCTACAATTATGTACAGCCCCCCCTCTATCCAGATGTACTGGGAGAAGGAAGAAGGAAAGATTCACCATGTGTATTTCCATTGTGTTCGCAGCAAATCCCTCACTAATTTGGTGGCTGCTAGAGAGGATGTCTTGGAAGACCAGGAGATAATAATGCACCACCCACCTTAAGTGGATGAACTTGACAGGTTAAATGCTCCACTCTCTCAGATGGCTCCTAATGACTTCCAAGATTAGGGACAATCCCACCTGCCTCTCCGTTGACAGAGCTCTTCTCTTTGTGGGTACCCTCAACCTGTCCTGTGTTTTCTCACCTAAGGAGATGCTTCCTCCCATCTATTTCTGTCCCCTCTCAGTTGTTGTTATACCCTTTTCTGGGTCTGCCTCTGGCTGGGTAAAGAAACTCTGTGGTAATTAGGTGACCAGCCTAGCCAGCCCTGGTAAACATACATTTTGTGTCTGGTGCAGTTGGTTGGGTCTTGTACAACTACAGGAGAGTTGGTTGACTCCTGTCACTTGATGGCAGTGACGTCAAGGCTGTTCTTAGGAAGAAGGGTATTTTCTGTGTCACAGCATCTTCACCGTGGCAGATCTACCTTGCTCAGAAAAGAACTGAAGTGTAACTAAACAACCCTGGTTTTTGTGGTGATCATTGTTGTCTTGGTGAGGGGAAGGCCAGCATTCAGAAGTTACTTCCGGGGAGGTTTACTGGCTCACATCTGAGGTCAGGTTTGGCCCTGACTTTGTTGGTGCTATGTCTGCCCAATAGGGGCTGAGCAGCCCACGCCCTGGTTCAGTGGTGCTTCCCCTGTGCTGATCCATCGGTGGCCACTGCAGTGTGATTGTATCTGTGTGTGTAGTGTTGAGGTGTGAGCAGTCATTTCTTTGTCCTTAGGAGTTGGGTCCCTGCCTTTTATGAAGTAGGTCTTACCCCACGCCTTTACCTTGCAGTGGCTCCAGCCCATGGAGTTTGAGTAGGGAGGCAGTAAAGGCTCATGGGTGGCAATGGATGGTGGGAACTGAAGGCAGGCCTGGGACACAGGCTGGCCGTGTGGAGAGGGAGGCTTCTGTACTCTCAGGCCCACCCTTACCTACATTTCAGTCTTGAGGTCTGGTGCCCCACTGCAGTCTTGCCTGCTGTTCCCAGAGTGGGCACATTGTTTAGTGTTCCTTGCAGGGTCAATGACTGGGTTCTAGTCATCTTTGGAGTTGGTTCCTGGCTGTCTGAGGAAGAGGACTTCTCAATAAAGAATGGATTTGGAGCTTACATATCTTTTGTAAGTGCCTGAATAAGAAAGTCAGGCTGTGTGCACAGACAGACTCATGAAAAAAGTGACTTTACTCAGAGTAAAGCAGGGTGGAAGATAACCTGACCCTGAGGCTTGATTGTTCAGTATGTCCTTGTAGCCTGTGTAGTGGATGGAAACACCTTAAAAGGAGGGTGCAGAATAGGGACACAGTATTAAAAAGTCAGAAATTAGATGGCTCTCCATGGGAGATGGAAGAGACTGGGTGGGTACAACAGTGCCTTAGTACTGTATCCAGCACCTCAGGAGAGTGAGCAGGCCTGAGAAATGCTGTAGGAACAGCACAGAGGGGCGGGCGCCCTCTCAGACATAGGGCGTGTCTTAGGGAGAATGAATGAATGCTCAGAGCACAGCCTTCAGCTTACAGTGTGATTCCCTTTGCTTTGAGTCAGGAGTTTTAGTGCTGCACTCACTATCACTTACTGCCCTCTGTAGTTTGGGGTGGGTGCAGGGAGGCACAGCAGGGCCGCCTTCCCAGGAGGCAGAGCCACTTTTGTGCCTGCATGGGATCACTTCTGGAAAATTACATTTTCTCCTAAAGGCAAAATGCTTATAGATTTTGCCTCTTTACTTTGTATTTACTTTTGAATTTGCACTTGTTCACCTACCAGTGTTTACAGAATCCTGTATATGGGATGCTTTTTCTATAATAAAATATTTTTATTCGTGGAAAAAAAAATGAGTTGCCATGCCAACTTCAACTTCAGAGATTACCTGTGAAATCACCATTGTTAGACTTAACTGATCAGAATGGCTAAATAAGCTATAGCAATTTGTAATTAATGATAAAAATGCTTTATTATTCTCCTAAAAAAAAGTTGTCATGTTCATGGTGTCTCTTCACAGCAATAGAACACTGACTAAGACAGACACACTTTGCTAGTACTAAAATAATGCATCTCTTCACATTCCGTAAGCTACACAACACAACTGTACAGAATTCCTTCTTACCAAGCCACCTGGAGTCCCATAAAAAAGGCTGGTAGGTGGTGAAACAGTATAATTTCCATCATCCTTCTGTTCAAATGACATCTTTTTGAAATTTGTATATTCATTTGTGAGTTTAGCTTTGGGAATCAATGTCACAGTGTGAATGTGGACATCAGAGAACAGCACTCATGTTTGGTTCTCTCCTACTATGTGGAATTCTGGAGGCTGAATTCTGGGGGTTAGAGGCAAGTGCATTTACTGACTGAATCATCATATATTCAGAAGCATCATTTTAATAAACACTTTCAAAGGTTATGTGTATTTATCAAAGTTATCATTTTAGCCACCAGGAAGTAGCTAATGACACAATATTGGACAATATACTAAATCCTTTACTGTTGATGCATTCCTAAAAACATGTAATGCTACTACCCTTGCAAGGAAAAAAAAAAAACTCACACACAAGTGAGATGTTCAAGACTTCAAAACCATGCAAAGAAAAGTAAGGATCTGAACTGAAATTTTTATAACTACAAAAGTGTAGTTCTACGAAATTGTGCTTTCTGCCAATTTCACAATAAAAGACTATAAAAAGCTATGAATGAATTCTTCCTTCAGGAGTTTAGTAATCTCATCAAGCAGGAATGTGAGGAACAGACTGTAAACTGCAATCCATTTCACAGTGTGCCATTTGGACCCCACTTTTCTTCAAGAACAATTTAAAGAGTTTTTCAAAGCTGGAAAAAGATAAACAAACCAGTTATTTGGCCCTACAGAAACCTATGCAGGTTAGCCTTGAGTTCAAAACCAGCCTAGACAAGGATGTAGAGAATTTTCTAGCAAAGACAGTATATAGCAAAATCCACCCACTTATAGTCCTTAAGGAGAAAAAATGTCTAGTAGACACTATTTATACTACATACACTCTCCATTTAGTGAAGGAAGTCAAATTCTAAGAAACTCTAAAACACAAGCATGTATTCTCACATGTTATCACTGTCCAGGGAAGGAAAGCAACTGGTGTCCTGATCACCTGATTTTGTAGACAATTATGTAACTCCCTATTAATTTCTACCTTTTGCCAACACCCTGTTCCTCACCACATATAGCCAGGAAAGAAAAAATTAAGCAAAAGGATTGTAAGTTCTGGATTCCTGTGATTTAAGAATCGTTTCCCTTGGTTTCATCAGGAAAATAAAGCTGGAATTCATGTAAAGAAAAGTCAAACAAACCTGAAATCCCAGGCAATACTTCTGCAGGTTATTCAAACAGAAAACAAAGCAAATATCATTTGTATTATTTCTCAAAGAAAAACTTTTAACACTAACAGATGACAAAGTGAAACAATTGAAATTAAGTTGAAATGACATGTCTGACATGGTCACTGTGTTTCAGTATGATTGACAGGATACATAAGCTAGTTTCATTTGGGAACTAAAACTAATTATCATCATAGCATATCTCCAGTCAACCAAATGCAGTGGAATGAATCCACCCAAAACTTAAGAAGGCAAATCCCCCAAGACATGAAGGTGTACAAAAATGTGACATCGATTTATATCAGTCCCCTCACCTCATCTGAACTCTTTACAATGACCTTTCAAGAACTGGAGCACTTTCCTGATCTCGGCAATCCAAAGATTAAAAAAAAAATTAATAGGCAACTTCTGGAAATAGAAGGGGATACGGGGATGAAGATAGTATTAAAAAAAAAAAAAGCACATCTGTTTGATGAACTCTCAAAACTAAACTACTTTACTGTGGAGTTGAGATCCAAAGACCAAAAACGAAAATGTTTTTCAGTCCAATTTTCATTGTAAATTCCTGAATTCTCAGTAGGATCCAGCAACTTAATGTGATGCAACTGTCCCTTTGCAAGATGGGATCGGAATGGGGTTACACTTTCTCAAAGAGAACAAAATTGAAGGTTTCCTCATCAATAGTTTGATGTGTCTTGCAAGTACTATTTACTCACTAGGTCTGCAAGTGCTAGCTGCTGTCCTAAGGCTTGGTGGCGGAGGAGCCAGATGGCACAGTTCCTGGATCATTGCTGCTTCTTGGGAAGAAAGCCTGGAAAAGCCCTTAAGGCAGCAGGGGCTTGAGGTGTTTACCCTGCTCAACTGCCCCAAGGAGCACACTACAGGGCAATAGACTGTCCAGGCCTCACCGAATAGTATTCCCTCAAAGGAAAGCCTCAGCAGGGGACACTGAAGCAGGCAGCAGGAGAATGGGGGTTCTAGGAAGATGGGGTCAGCAGCCATGACTCCCATGCCAAGTAGCTGAAGAGACAGAGGCAGGTCCCCCATTCTCTTCACATCACTGCAACCTCTCCTGAAAATCCCAAACTGCTCTCAGGGCTCCCTGCAGGCTTATATATTGCTGCTCTGCTCCTTGAGGGCAGAGAAGGACATATTTGGGCGACTCACTTGAATGGGGTTGGAGAAGAATAAAGCATCACTATGGGGATGGGAACCAAACAGCAGCTTTTCCTCCAAATCCCCACTGACCTGTACACAGCCCTGCCCACTCTCACTAGTGCAGCCTGGAAACCATTAGTAGACAGGGCAAGAGCTTAACGCTTATTGGATGAATCAGCTGCTCATCACGGGGTGTGAGCCCAATAGAAGGCTTGCAACTGTTGGCTCAGCACTGGGCTGACATCAACTGCAGCCAAGGGCAAAGTGATCAAAGTTGGGTGGCTGGCAACAGCTGCTGGGGAAATGCCCACTCATGTTTCTCTCCTACCCCACCATCTTCTGGAGCTGCCCTTCCTCAGTGCTTCTGATGTTTAACTAAGTCCAAACAATTTACCACACATTAACATATTGTACCCTGCTGTTTCATGTCTAACCAAGAAATGGAGTCTTCTGAGTGTCCAAGGAGGAGTAATGCCAGCT
Organism: Phodopus roborovskii; assembly: GCF_943737965.1. Classification (NCBI taxonomy): domain Eukaryota; kingdom Metazoa; phylum Chordata; class Mammalia; order Rodentia; family Cricetidae; genus Phodopus; species Phodopus roborovskii. The sequence continues at coordinate 3,610 of NW_026126690.1, read as the reverse complement.
ACACAAGAAGTGCTTTGGATGGGTGGCTGGCCCATTGACAGGATGAAGAGTATCACAGTATTTGTGATTTGAGCTACTCGATCACCATGAAGCCATTGACTTACAGTAGCCCTGGATTTGAGAAATTATCTAGTGGCTTCAGAGAAACAAAGTATGGGCATGTGGCCAGTGATGACTTAAGAGATTATATTAATTGGTTACAGGATTTAATTTCTAATTATTACATATTTTAATGTATTATTATGGGAAACAGGCCTATCATAACAAACCATTTTTGGCAGATGTTATCTCTTCAGTGAATGGAAGGTAAAGATTCTGGGGTATAAATATCAAGGAATAAACTTGAGGTTTTCTATGCAGCCTAGACTTCATTTATTTTGTTTGAAGTAAGAATGGCAGTTTCTTAGGGGAGGAGGGTATTGACTGGGAAGGAACAGTTCAGAGTCTCTGAAGTATTGGTGGTAATTAGATCTAGGTTATTAAAACTTAAATATATGGAAGTACCATGTACACCCCCCTTGGTGAATGCCCCTTTAGAGCTTATGACAGTTGATTGATTTTTGGGAATGGGAGAGTAAGTTTTTTTTTTTTTTTTTTTTTTTGTAAGAATTGAATATCAATAGGTCTACAGTGCCTCAGTGAATGGCACAACAGCAGTATGTATATATGCAGCATGAATTAAACACAGTGAATTAAAAGTTGTTTAAAAGAAAAAAGAGAACAAGAAGTGGTGGCCAGTGGGATGGATTCATGAGTTAGTGATGTGCACCAAACCTGGTGATTTGATTTGTATCTAGAAAGGAAGGTAAAAGAAATGAAAGTAAGAGGAAGGGGATAGAAAAGAAAGATGAACAAGAAGAATAAATCTGTTTCTGCATTTCTGGATGCCCTATATACACTTTTCTGGAGTTCCAAGACTCTGAAATCTGCAGGTGCTTTGTATTCTGTGGCTTTCAGGGTATTTGTGCCTTAGTGGCTTCAGTGGTTTGGTGCAATGGCTGGAATTCTAATGACCAGCCCAATCTGTCTCCCTTCAGTACATTACACTGCTCTTTCTCCCCAGGAATCCACTCCAGGTACAGAAGGTGCAACCAGCTGCTCCTCAGCAAGTACTGGCCTGGAATTAACTTGTCAGGGAGCATGTTCTGAGACTTCTCTGACTCATAACTGTGGGGATAATTCAGAGGCACCAAGCCCCAGCCATTCACTCTTTTACTTTTTCTCTGAGTTCATTCACTAAGGGTTGAGATGTTAATTGTCATCAGTCAAACCTGTTTATGCGTGAAATTTGGAGTTTAAAGACAATAGAAGGTCAGGTATAATGCTTCTGTCAGAATTGTTTCTCATTGTGTGATTTTCCTTGGCTGAATATATAGGCAGGAAGAAGGGATAGAGAAGAAGGAGAGATGAACAGACAAAGAAAGGAAAAAAGAGAAAGACAGAAAGAGAGAAAGAAAGATAGAATGAAAGAAAGGAAGGAAGGGAAAGTATTCTATGGGCCCAGGTTAAAGCCCATTCTCTTCCACCCTTTACAGTTTTCAAGCTCATGGGAAGGCCTGTCATAAATTAAAAAAAATAATAATAATCAGAAAGATACAACAGAAAGGGAATAGATGTTGGTTATCATATCTGAATAATTGTGTATTCATGGGGGCAAGTTGAGACAGGGTGCTATACACCCCAGGCTTGCCTTGAACTTAGCATGTAGTTCTGGAAAATCTAGAACTTCTATTTGTCCTCTGCCCCTACTTCTTGAGTGCTGGGTTTTTGAGTCAGAATCATCACAACTGATTTAGCGTAGAGTACCTGGCATTTAACTGAAGGCTTTGTTCATGTTATAAAATCACTCTACCAAGTGAATTACATTCCCAGCCCCTCAAAAGTAAGTTGTTTAACCACTTTCAGTGTATTTAGTTATTACTACTGTAAGAGAGTAACAGTGATATTTACCCATAGTGTTAAAAGTATGGTTAGAAATGTTACAATATTTAGTGCTAGGCATATTAGAAAGTATTTAAAAACAGTAGATATTAATACAGGTAGTAAACATTGCTACCATTTTTATTAAGATTCCCTTTGAAGCAATGAGAAGGTAGCCTCCAAAAGCAGAATGAAAATGAAAACGTCATGCTTCGGAATGATAGCGGATTCTTCCAGGCTCCTCTTGATTTGAGATTGGGGTGTATCTGTTCCCATAGTAGTTGGATACCAAGGAATCCCTTAGGCTATAAGAACACACAAAGCAGTTAATAAAGTACAGATGTAGGAAATAAACCTGGGTCCTGGGTAAGGAAAAACAGTAGAGACAAAGGGATTCTCTATCATGCCAGGCAGCCTCACCCATTTACTAAAGGGAATCACCTCAAACTAAAAAGTGTAAAGAATTGCACTTGGTCCTTCTTTCTGAATCTATATATTTGGATTGTGATGATTAACAGAAATCACAGGAATTGACGTGTCTATCTCACATAAGTACTTATGAAACTATCACCTCAGGGTTGGATGTTTTTGCTCATGACTGTTACCCAAGAACAAGAACAACTGCGCTAGCAACACAGTGAACTCCAGGCCAGCCTAGTCTAATCAGTAAGACCCTTCCTTAAAAATACAACACAAGACAAAATAAACAAAAACAACCATGTTCTTTATGTTAAAGAAAGAAAACTGACATTCATCAAGTTCCAATATAGTATCACATATAATTTCAAGCTGTATCATGCTGCCGGTCTCAAATCTGAGTTCCACTACTGTCTGCCTTGTTTTCTCATCTGCAAAGTGGATAGAGTGACTTGACTTCTATAATAATCTATACTTACTACATGAATTTTTAAGAGAAAAAAAAATCTGATTATGGCCATACTTTAGAACATTCTTGAGATATGATCTAGTACACTACAAATATTTGTCATACTTGGATGAATAAATTATTGTTAAGACAAGAACAGAGATAAGATGAGGATTTTACATGCAGTAAGACTATGTCTAACAGAAAAGACCCTTAGAATCTTAATTTAAAAGGTGGAAACAGTTGCATCAACTGATGGTTGTGCAGGTTTCATGGACAGTTACTTTGTCCTGTTGCTACGGTTCTATGGTAACACAAGCCTCCATGAAAGGAGAATGTGGTAAAGCAGAGCTGCCCATTCTATAGTGCATGGAAGAAATAGGTGTTTTATATCAGGAACCCTCTCCTAAGTGTTCCCAAAATCCTAATGTTGTACCACCAGCTGGAAGACAACTGTTCCAAGTGTGGGATGACCCTGTGGAAATGTCCCTGAAACACTCAGAAACAGAGCCTAAATGGTGGAAGTAGCTCTAAGAGGGAATATGGGAAAACAACAAAGGAATACACCAGATCTCATTATCTAGCCTGCAAACACACCCATTAATGAACATAACTTATTTGTTCTCTCTCTATCTCTCCGTGTGTCTCCTCTCTGTCTATCTATCCATCCAATATATATATATATATATATATATATATATATATTTTTATCTATCCATTATCTATCCCACACACAGAGAAATAGAGAAGTAGAGGGACCCCAGAAGTCATATTGTCACCAGAAAAAAATGAAGTGGAGATCATGATGAATGAACAGTTGCATTT